>NC_134408.1:17762550-17965050 GCF_038048845.1 Mixophyes fleayi
ACTCACGCCTACCTTTGTCTAAAGCTTTGATTCCTTTGTGTTACACCTACCAAAGGCACCCTGGGCACACAAGCACAGATAGAGGACACTGGGCCTCTGATTTAAACCACGGTAATGAGACGCACTTCTGCTTTACTGATCTGGCGAGCAGCCGTCATTAGCAGCACCGACGCCAAGCACGGCGAGAACAGGCTACCGCTCTATAGTAACAGATGAAAGCTATTTCTAGCTTTCAACAGCTTCCAGTTTACGCTTCAAACAGATAAAAGATTAGAGGTCATCCCCAAACTATCCTATCTCCAAATCTAAGTATTTCTGTGCCATCCAGATTGCCGGGAAAGCTCTGCATGTTATCGGACAACTTTTCCGTTAAGAACTCCACCTAATGTTAACATTTAGTTGTAGTTCAGTAAATAATATTGTGTAAATTTGCTAGTCGGAAAAAAGTGTTCTGATCTGGTAAGTCCGGCTATGGCTCAAACACTGCTCTCCCCCATGTTGTCACCACTTGCCTGTTTCAAACATTATTGTGAAGTTCATAGGGCAAGGTCCTAGAGATCACTACTAGGCTGGCACTTCGCATCTTAGAGGAGACATTCAACTGCGCGGTGCATGAAAAGAATGTTGCAACACTGATACGTAATACTATGGGGGGAATTCAATTCCCCCTGAAGTACCGCCGCGCTAAAACTATTACAATTATTACGGTAGTTCCAACGCCGGCTTTTTGCTCAGGGAGCTGCGAGCAAGCCGGGTTAATAATACCGTAACAACAGTAATATCTATAACGCGGCGGTACTTCGGGGGGGAACTGAATTCCCCCCTATGAAGGTGATTTAGGCAGCACAGAGTTTCCACTGCATGGTGCAAAAGCAGTTTTGGACCAGTCCTCATCTATACTTCCGTCAAAGTACATAAGTTTGCTGAACAAAATGGCGACATTTGCATGGGCAGATGGGGAGGAGTTAAGCAGAACGAGAGCACTCCTAGAAAACTACGGAGCCATCGCTCAGCCGCATCTAGGTCAGCAGAGCAGTGTGGGAACAAGATTTACTTTTAGAAACCGATATTATAAATGAGGTATGGAACGGATAGGGCGCATTTGTGAAGGGTGTTGCAATACTGCGCTTCTGTTGCGCTTCAGCAGAGAAGCGGGATTCTAGACGCATCCCAGTGTAATAAAATGACTCGCACACAAGCGTCCATGTGAAAAAACAGCCCCAGCGTTCCCTCGCTCTCGTGAACAATTCAAGCCACGCGCCTTTGGAGTTTTCGCCATCTAGGTGTCATCTGAGATCAGAAAGTAAGTCTGCACCTTGATGTATGCTGGCCGGATACAACAATGCAAAAACATGGCGTCTTCTATATGGCAAAACGATTGAATGGTGAGGTTCCGTGCTGGTTCCTGGTGATGGACAGTCCACTGTCTGTGGGCAAAAGGTGCGATGTACAACCTTTGTCTACAAGGTGACATTACAGATATGGCCTTTTACACAGAAATGTGCTGTTTTAGATAAACTGTATAATGACTGACTGGCATCTAATTTCATTCTGTTCATATATATCGCACTTATCCATTATAAATCTGGAGCAGTTTGAACCGATTACCATCTCCCAGAATGCTTTGCACGTAATGAAAATTCCACAGGCTTAAATGGTAATTCAAGTCAAAAATAGTTTCTTAATTAAATTCATTATGCTGGATACTACAACTTACTGAAATAACTCCAGATACTTAAAATAAGACCTTTGCTTGAAGTCATTAGTTAAAACAAGAGAAACACTCAAGGTCGTTTTACAACAGCTGCTCCTCAATGCTCCACCCATTGCAAATATGGGTCCATGACGTCACTACTGCATCGGGTCAAACCCCCTACCCATTTAATACGGCCCCTTTTTAGTTGTATAAACTTTAGAGCTTTTTCTCCTGAAAATACAACTTGGGTTAGCCTTGATATAACCCTAAGAGGGAGGGGGGCACTGGGACGGTCACTTTTGTGTGTTATGATTTTTATTATGTGTCTCAAAACACACCTAGAAAACCTTTTTTCCTTTTAAGAGTTCAACGCTGCGTTTGCCCTTTGTTAATGGCTTCCACCATGGATGACATTTGACAGGTTGTGAATAACAGACTTCCTTAGCAACATCTGTAACCATGGAAACAATCTGTACAGCCTTTAGTTTGTTTTCATAGTCAGAAATGTTGCTAAGGAAGGAAATCATTCAAAAACTTATATGTCAAATGTCAGCAACAGTCTGTTTCTTAGTTGTCAACAGGTGATTTTAGGCAGTAGTCCTAAATCAAGTATCAGGAGTTATTTCAGTAGGTCGTATTACGCATGAGCCAAACTGGCTCTCAGTACACATTGCTCTTTTTCTTATATTTTCAGACCTATCAGTGAAAGTAATTTACTAGGAACTAGGGACATCAGTGAGGCACTTTGAGCCTCATACCTAGGTTTTCTCTGTAGTTCCTAGTGAATCAATACGCTTAATATTGGTTCAGCCTACCAATGGTCCACTACTCCGACATGGAGAAGGCCTACAAAGAAAATCTGAAATGATGAAAAACCGATTGGAAAAGAAACAGACTTCCCTTCAACCCGACGCTGGAAATCTCCGATTGGATCACCATGCCCACAGCAAGTGATTTCGATTGGACAAGTGTTCGGCACTGCAGGGTGACGTCCTTGCAACGTCTGTCAATAGAAATTAAAAAGCGGCAATGTCGGGTTAGGTGTTTAAACACTTAACCTTAGGGGTCCCCACATTGCCGCTTTAAATTTCTATTGACAGACGTCGCGATGACGTCAGTCTGCAGTGCCGAACACTTGTCCAATCGAAATCACTTGCTGTGGGTATGGTGATCCAATCGGAGATCTCCAGCGTCGGGTTGAAGGTAAATCTATTTATTCTCAAATCGGTTTTTCATAATTTCGGATTTTCTTTGTAGGGCTTCTCCATGTCGGAGTAGTGGTCATGGCAAAAACGATTACCACCGGTTTAGGCTGCAGTACTCTTGAATTTCCAAAGTTGTTTTTTTCCATCATCAGAGAATTTGTTTTCTCAAATCTGTCTTTGTTTGCTGAGAGCAAAGATGGAAAGCAGCGAAGCTGGCAGAAGCCCTCATTTCCAGTTACACTGCCAAGGAGAATAAAGCCCTTGACCCATTTCTTATTAAATGTTTCAATTTTCTCTGAATGAAGAGGAGAGGAATGTGACACAGATTCAAGCCCTCCTTACAAATGATATGGGTCAAGTTGGGTCTTTTCTGCTCTCCATTCTAAATTGTATTTTTCTCAACTGAATGGCGAATGACTGAATGACTTCTCAGAAACAATGTTCTTGTGTAAAGACTGAAAATCGAAAAAAAACGTAGATGGCAATTTCCAGGCTGCACCTATCCATACGATCTGGATGTCCATTCTTTGGGCCTGTCCTTAGTAGGTCAGAGACGAGTACAGAATCTCAGGTGCAGAACTGAAAAGAGGGGCGGTCAGAGACCTCAGACTCAGTGCAGCTGGAGGCTACACACAGCTTAGTAGGTTACACTATGTGGAAGAATCGTTTCTGTACCAAACGTACCATGGATGTGGTGGAGTTACTGTGGATGATTGGAAGGGAGAAGACATGCGGTGCAGGGCATGTGAATGTTACCATGTCCAACATCCCTAACAGTATAATAGCAGTCTTAGGGGTCCAAGGCATGTGCAGCTCCACTGTATTCAGATTTATGATGTTATTTCTATAACATGACATGTGGCCAACAAGTAAAAGAGATAAAGAGGGGCCCAGAACTACTGGTGTATATCTGTCCTGTTCCCCCGGCCCCTGTTCTGCATTGTACCGTCTCACACGCACTCACTGTGGCTGTGGGGGGTCACATGTGCAGCTACAGGGAGAGACATGGGAGAATGTGCTGCAAATCGGGGGGGGGGAGGGTAGAATGTGCTGCAACACGGGGGGTGAGGAGAGAACGTGCTGCTACGGAGGGGAGAATGAGCAGCTCCAATGGGGGGGGAACGGGGGGGAAGAGGGCAGAACGTGCTGCATTGGAAGGGTGCTGGAGAGGGGAGAATGTGCTGCTACACGGGGGGGGGGGGGAAATGTGCTGATACACAGGGGGGGGGGGGGGGAGAATGTGCTGCTACACGACTTGGGGGGGGGGGGGGAGATCATGCTGCATGGGAAGAGGGGAGGAGGGGGGGGGGGTGGGGGTCGTGCTGCTACAGGGGGAGGGGATAGAAAATGTATAAAATTGCTGCTTATAGAAAAAAAATCAGGTAAAGGGGTGCAAAGGACGCAGTTTAAGGGGCATCCCTCGCTGTGTGGATGGCAGCATGGCCGCTTCCACTCTGCTAGACCCATCGGTCTTCGTATCATGTCCTATACTTTTAATGGAAGCTATATTTTCACCTGCGTAGTAGCACATTTCTAGGTCCGCTCTGCGCTATGTAATAACAAAACTTCACACACTCACATCTCACGATTAGAATAGGCCATAAAAGGGGGCAATGTGTAATTTAACTTTTGAATGGGTAAAGAGCATCAGTTGGTAGTCATTTTCACGACTCCGAAAACACTGACAACAAACATAACTAAGACACCGGTAGCCGCCACTTGAGTTACACGTCAATTAACAAAGCGACGTAGACAAATCTGAATTTGAAGCGGCAATGTCTGGATCCCGCAAATACACACTTTTTTGTCAGTATGTTCGTTGTCGCTGTTTTCACAAGCATGAAATCGTACCCAACTCATCAGACACACATTAGAATAATAAGTACATTATACCCTCTTTTATCGCTGAAAACTAAAAACTTCAACTAGATATAAAGGAAGGAGGGAATGTGCCGTCAAAGTATTCACTGCATCTTCTTAAATCTTCAGTACAAACGACATCTTACTGACGCTTTAGAAAACAAAAGTGTCTGGTTATTAGTACTGGAAAAATCTTAACATCTCCGATATTTTCCTACAGATGCGCCTTAAAGAAAGCTGGCATACAATGTGTGTCATTATATGCACCATAATTACAAGACTGCTCGTTAACATGGAAGCTGTATGCGTTGGAGTGTTTACCAAGGCAGCAGCAGAATAGGTGGAGGTAGATGGAGATCGGCAGCATTGAGATAAATGTAACCTTGGCTGACTTGAGTTTAATGAGGAAGTCAAGGTCATATAAGGTTGAAGGTGAGGACAACCTGATCATCTGATTTCATATTTACAAGACAGAATATTGCAAAAACCTCCAGTGCTACGTTTATGTTAAAATAATGTTCCCTATTTTTTTTACTACACTTAAATAACCACCCTATTTTTATGTACTCGTGCAAGTAAGTAGACATTCATTTGCCAAGTATTAAGCTTACTATAATGGAACACTGTGGATGCCAACATTCTATACAGGAAAATAGGAGGTGTTGCCCACAGCAACCAATCAGATTCTAGCTAGCAATTGTCTAGTACATTTTAGAAAATGATAACTAGCATCTGATTGGTTGCTTTGGACAACTCCTCTTTTCCTTTAAAAAGTTTGATTAATCTAGCCATGATAACTTTGTTTTTTGTTCTGGCTTAAAATCATGACATTTTTGGGTGGTGGGTTTTTCAATTCACCGCAATAGTTTTTGTTTTTTTAAGACCGCGTTAAGTCATTTTAACGCTGGTTTTTTTATCATTTCGAGTGGGTTAACTTTACCCGCGTTTCAATTCCATTTTTAACGCTCCGGTTTTTTTTTTCCATCAAGCGGTCCTCTCGCGTTCCAGTTGCTCTATTGAAAGTATAGGGTGTGAGAGAGGCAGCCGCGTTAAAAGCTATTCAATTGTTTTTTACCGCGGCATGTTAAACAGGTCAATATGCTGTTTTATCTCGCACCTCTTTGGGGTGTGATAAAAACAAAAAACCTCTGAAAACTATTTGAAATCATGTAATAATGAGAAAAAAAAAAGATAAACTAGGTTTATCACTAATGCCTAACATGTAAAAGTTGATTTTCTTGTGAAAAAAATAATGAAATAAAAAAAAACAAAACATAAAAAATAAAATAAAAATAAAAATCACTAATTAAATATATTTATGTATGTTTTTGGTACAAACATGTTTGCACTAATGTGTTTTGACATGGTATAGATGATTCTATAGTAAAAAATAGTTAAATAAAAAAATATGCTAAAGAAAGTACTGTAATGTAGATATTAACAATGTGTAATGCAATAAAATGTATGAAAAAGTATGCCAGTCCTTTTTTTTTGCGTTATACATGACCGCGTTAAAACTCCCTTTCACTCCAGTAAAAACTCGCAAACACAATGATTAACGTGCGGGGGCAACGTTTCCTCTTTTTCAATTGAATTGCACGAGTTTTCACGCTGCGTTAACTAAAAACGGTCGCTATAGCAGTTAAAAACCTGCAAACTTTTTTTAAATGTTACTTGCCATATGTAGACAGCCACAATAGAGTGCAGACTACAGACAGACATACGTGCAGAATATAAAGTTCCATCAGAACCCAGGACTTTAATAGGCCGCATCTGTGTTGGCAGTCCCTCTCTGTACATGGACTACGTTCATCCGCCCCTTACCTTCCCCGTTCCACCCTTTAAGTCCTAAGTGTCATTCGTGTTCAGATTGGATTACATGCAATTGCGTTCACTGGCCTCAGTCCCGTTTCGGAGCACCCACGTAGCAAAATCATGAAAGGTACGGCACACAAAGGGACGTACATCCAAACTTGAATCTGGTCCAAAATCTTACTAGTGACAAAATGCTATCATGGATTATATCTGGCTAAAACTGCCAGCAGAAATAATTATTTTACACCTCTCGGCGTGACTGATCACGGCAATAAAGCTGGAAAGACGAAGTCTTGTATAGAAGGCTGCATGTAAACATGGAAGGTATAGACAGCATGTTCACCATCACACGCACGGCGGCAGCAGAAGGATGACTGAAGAGGGGTTAGACTGATACTGACAGCTATGAACAAGATATAACCTGGGCTGACTTCAGTTTAAATGAGGATGTCAGGGTCATATAAGATCGAAGGAGAGGACGACCCGATCATTTGATTACATATTTACAAGAGAGGATCTTGTAAAACCTCCAGTGTAACGTAGCTGCTGCGTTCACGTTAAAATACTGATCCCTATTTTTTTTTACTATACTTAAATAACCACCCTATTTTTATGTACTCGTGCAAGTAAGTAGACATTTATTTGCCAAGTATTAAGCTTACTATAATGGAATATTGTGGATGCCAACATTCTATACAGGAAAAGAGGAGGTGTTGCCCACGGCAACCAACCAGATTCTAGCTAACCTCAAGTGCAACGTTGCTGCCGTGGTTATGTTACATAGTCAGGGTCAGATTATCTTGTGCTTGATCATAATCAGGTTGTACCCAGCATAAAATCTATAGGGGTCATTTATCAGCCATGAAGCTTGTTAATGCAGCGCACAAATGTGTCTCCTTTGTCCCTATTTTTATGTTCTCGTGCCAGTAATTAGACACTGGGGGTAGATTTATCAAACCTTCTAAATAAGATTCCAGCTATCATTTATCTAACATGGGCGGCCGTCTAACTTTCATAAGGGCCAAACATTACCCTTAATCTCAATAAGAAGTTAAAACAATACATTTAATCAAAGAAAAGTATTTTGTAATACCAGATCAACAGACGTTTTAAACAAGTGTTACAAGCTGTAACAAACAAATCTGACAATAAAGCCAGACGGAGCTGGGGGCCCCAGGCTCCGAGGGCCACCTGCTGCCCATCACTGTTCTAGAAAATAATAGACAGAATCTGATTGGTTGCTATGGGCAAGACCTTTTACTTTTTGGAAGGTTTGATAAATCTACCCCTGGGGCTTTCATAGGTCACATACATAAACTTCCTTTAATGGAGTGTAACTACATATGTGGATTCCAGGTTTGATGCACATTCAGACATCATTTTTGTTTGTGTCTAAAACCGTCCCCTTTTTGGTGGTGGCTTTCCCCCCACCCACTTGTGCGTCCTAAAAACATTGCACTGTCCTGTGATGTTAAGCGCACCTTCATATACAATCACTACCTCTTCCAGCTCACTTCAATGTCGCTTAAAACAAAATCTCTTTTTTCCAGGCTTGGTATATGTGTAGACGCAGTGCTAAGTCCATAAGCAGCAATACTGACACCTTTGCACATTAGGATAAAACATTCTATCACGGCCGGCGTTTTAGTGTCCATCAGCTGGTCCCATATAATTGCGCAAAATGTCCCAATGCAAATTTAAGGTAATGTATCTATCCGAGACAAAGGAATGGAGTGGTCCTACACCCTGAATACTATATGGACAATACAAACCCATCACATATTCTCCTTATAGCTGTGAAACGGGGGCTGAGGGACAGAGCGCTCCTCAATATGGGGGGGAGGGGCAACAAAAAACTGATTATAACAAGTGAACAGTTTTGGATGCGGCCTTCTCAATTAACTTCCATAGCCCTTCCATAACCGCAAGAGCTAGTTAACCACTACATATCAAACGCATTCAATGTGACACCAGCGGGTAATGGGAATTACTTTTCCATAAAATAACATTTCTGGTAAACCGGTCCAACCACTTACACAGAACAGACTTGATCCACTGTCGTTACTGCTTGGATAGATTCTAAATTTCATTATAGTTCCTTCTTATACGGCAGCTGTAAGCATGGCTTGATGTAACTAATACATATCCTATCAGGTCCCTGATTTATTTATGCCAACGAGAACAAATTTACATGCCTGCTGATTGCCCTAATTGACTATTTGTGCCTAGTCCCCGAGGGCCGAGTTTGCTATGGAGGCATTAATTCATTACACAACAGCCTGTCCGCCAGCATTCTTTCTATGTTATCAAGTCCTTGATACTGTAACTGGATGTAGATATACATTAAATCAGTTTATAATCAGCTGAGAACAATAATTAGACAATGTACTTTGTGCAATTAGCGGCCTTACACACCAGCTGTGCTTAAAACTTGGAACATTACATTCAGTGCCAGGGGAGAGGTAACAGGTTGTAGGACTTTCACGCAGAGATTGTTCCGAGATAACAGAGATCAATACCAATTAGTGCTCACTACGGGCAGAAACCGTCCTGTCTATGCTCTTCCTGCACGCCAGGGGTGTGATTAAAAAAAAAATATAACCAATGATACAATGCCTTTCACATTATTTAAAACAAATCTGTGTTTTTATGTGCATGTTCCAGGAGACTGAATGGAAAAACATTGACCCCCCCCCCCCTCAACTTATGAAATGCGCTGGTGCGCACAGAAAAATGCGTTGAGTTTGTAATGATACACCCAGAAGGCAGCGCTTTCAGGAAGACACCTCATTAAACTAGAAGTGCGCCTAGGCTTGTGAAGCGGTGCACTGTGGAAAATGGAAAATTCAAAACACATATAATTTATAGCACAGGAGGAGAACACATCGTGGCTAAGAACAGTGTAGTGAAAAAAATGTAAAAAAATCAAGCAAGGCGCGTTTTGTAAAAAACTGTGCACTGGTTTTAATCGTGTTTGCGTTTTCTTCCCCAGGTTTGCAATTCTTGGAGCTTCATGCCCCACAAACTGTTGCCTTGGTTGAACAGCTCTCTACTGCTTATAATTATTATTATATTGTACTCACATTAGGGCCAGTCCCAGGTAATTCAAAGTACTTCCCCAGTACATTGGATTTTCCATTATATTAAACGGGAAGCCAGTCACCTTCTCTTCCATCAGGATTCCAAAGTAATCTCCTGGAATCAGAAGAAAAAATTACGTCTGTGAGACAGATTCTTAATCCATGGGAAGGATGGAATGGTCTGTGAGGAAGGCGGCCATTTTGTTTGGCCCTCATAGCTGGGCATAGTTTTTCTTCAACAAATTGTATAAAGCATTGGCTGTAATAAACAGGTACAGTATACACCTTGTATGTTGAGGCAGGTCTACCGAAACATGGTCACAGTCCATCACATGTACACTAATCATGTGACGCACAAGGGGATATTTATGAAAACTGGTGGACTAAAACGTTAAATAACCCATAGCAACCAATCAGATTTTGCCATTTGTCTAGTACAGATTATATCAGTGGTGTGCAACAATTTTTTTGTTTGCCCCCCGAGTTTCATTGTGCCCTTTTTTTTGGTCCCCCAAGTGTACATTTTATTAGGACCCCAATACAACTGGTTCACCATATAATATATGGCATTTCTGACAATTAGGTTGCCTGTCTTTGCTTTAAAGAGTAGAACTACTAAATATTTTACTGGTTGCTATGGGTGACAGAACACTCAGAAATGTCCCAAAATAGACCCTGCAATTATCAGGGGTGCAGAGACAGGATCTAGAAATACAAAAAAATGTAAAGACCAGGAATAGAAACTTATTTGCCACAGTTTTACACATTCCTTAGAGTTATGAGTTTGATTCCCGACCATGGCCTTATCTGTGTGGAGTTTGTATGTTCTCCCTGTGTTTGCGTGGGTTTCCTCTGGGTGCTCCGGTTTCCTCCCACACTCCAAAAACATACTGGTAGGTTAATTGGCTGCTATAAAAAAATTGACCCTAGTCTCTCCCTCTCTGTGTGAGTGAGTGTGTGTGTGTATATTAGGGGATTTAGACTGTAAGCTCCAATGGGGCAGGGACTGATGTGAGTGAGTTCTCTGTACAGCGCTGCGGAATTAGTGGCGCTATATAAATAAATGATGATCATGATTATTATTAACTAAGCATTATGCAAGTCTTAAAAAAATAAGAAAATATACATATCTACCATATATATATATTACATTTTGTTTTCTTTGTCGTTATCGTGACCCAACATCTATGTACTGAAACTAGACTTTAGCCGGTCAGTTGTTAAGTGTACTGAGTAACGACCAATATCATTATGAGACTGGCTGCTGGCATTTGTGGTTCCCCAACACCCGTGGAGCCTCTGCGGTGCATCTACGATAAAACAGGGGGGTGGCAATGTAATGATACAGGGAACTTTGCTCTATAAGATGGTATAGGAGGCAGAACTAAAAGTTATATTAGTTTCATAGTGACAAGCACCAGCGGCATCAGACATTATTAACCAATAGCCTGTCCAAAATGTATTACTCTAAAAATACATGTATAGAAAAAGAAGCTATGTTCGTATGACCGGCTTGAAAAGGTCTTTTTTTTTAAGCATATCAAGGGAACAACAGCAACAAAAAAATTAAAACGACAGCTTACGTAAATCGTCAAACAAGCGCAGGATATATATATTTTTTTTATTATATAAAATGTCACAGGGCTAAATTTACACATTATTGCATTCAAATGGTAATGAGGACTCCGGCGGACCTCTTCTCTAATGAAGTAGCCAATTTCCTGCCACGCGGTGATACGCGTTAGTAACTAGATAGATGGAACAATCTCCAGAACGTCATGGTTATTTTATTTGTTAAATGTGTAATGTATACTAATGTGCCATCTACTCCGAAGCGCCATACTGACTGTTCTATCAAGTTAAACGTTCTGCAGTAATAAGCCGGATTAAAAGCAGCAAACTCCCTCATTAAATTGCCCAGGTAACCGAGTCGTTTGAGTAATGTTGTTGTGCTAGAAGTTACTTGTGCTCCTGTTTCTCGGTACAGATAAATTACAGCAGAGTGTTGAAATCTCACACTTTACACTTTAACTCTTGAACCAGTAAGTTGTCCAAACTCTTCAAAACTATGAATGCATTGTGCATAATATAGAAGTGGTTTATAAAGCTTCAATAACCGAACGTTTTTAATTTACTGCATTACTGTTGTTGCAAAAAGAGAAGTTTGTCACAGACGGTTAAGGGAGAGACCATTAATTCCTCTGACAGTCTGCGGGCTCACGTTGCAGACAGGGTTAAGTCGCCACACACAGAGCACAGGTGGAGCATGTGGGTGTAATTAATTAATGGTTCCGCTAGTTAGTGCTGGGGAGGAAGCAGAAATAGCTGGATCCGTGTTGTAGGCGAGGCGACCGACGCCAGCCAGTGGCCGGCGACTAGCGAGGGGACAGAGTGTCTAGCTGGAAGAAAGGTGTGCCGATTTAAATCAACTTGACTTTAAACATGATTTCAATTGTATGATTATTTAAAAAAATCATTGATTTAAATCACCATTAAAAAAAAATCCAATGTTTTAACAAGAGACTGCCTATGCTTCTCCTAAAGAATGATTTGAGTATTTATGGTGTGTTACGGTGCCTTACAGTTTACTGGTCACCTGCACAGAGCGGAGGGAGACATTTATGTGTTGATTCATATTCATGAGAATGCAGCCTAACCATTCATTAGATCCATCACTGAGGCACTTAGTCTATCAATACATTACATACTGGTGACATCACTATGTGCCTTATATACCTCAGTGATTCCACTAGTTCCAAATGAACTGATAGGCTGAAACCTTACTGACAAAATGGCTGCCTTCAGCGTGTGTAGGCAGCGGACACACTTCTGTCCTGCTGTTATTTCCAATGTAATGGTGAGAGTGGATTGGGCCTGTGTGTTAAGTGCGTACTGACAGGAAAGTCTGTCAAATAAAGTGAGCAAAATGGTTATTTTTGTTTATTTTTTTTGGCAAAACATGACTACAGAGACAAAAATATCTTGCATTTTCTGGCAGAGGAAACGTCCCAACATTACAGTAAGACGTTCACTTCAGTGCGGATCACACAAGCGAATGATTTTATCTTACACGTGTACAGTGATGTCGAGCCAACATCTGTCTACACTTCATGCACAGCTTCCGTTTTCCACATCTGCGCTATTTAAACTGTATTTCAGGAGAAAAATAATCATATCAATATTCTCGCTCGCAATTTGCCGTTTCCTATATTTGCAGAAATGCCCTTGAGTGAAAGGTTACCACCAGTCTCTTCACTAAATGTTTAAAAACCAAAGCAAAAATCTTAAATTAGAAATAATGTGATCAGCTTTTTCCAGGTACAAATGAATGTGGGCCCATTACCTATACATAGTGGAAGCAGCCATTTTGTGAGCTGAGCCATATTCAGCTTTACCTTGCGGCTCCTGCCTTAATGCTGTCCCCTAGTTCATTGTGCGCTGACAGGATGCATTCTGAAGAATAACCAACAAAATGGCCACCACTGCCCATATATAGGTGACAACTACACTTTAAACAATTTTATTACTCTTACAAATCAGAAACACTCCACTTCTTTCACTTATTTTACAAACATAGTTCCTATATACCTCTAAAGCCAGTGTAAGTCCATATCATCATCATCCTCCGTTATTTATATAGCGTCACTAATTCCGCAGCGCTGTACAGAGAACTCATTCACATCAGTCCCTGCCCTATTGGGGCTTACAGTCTAAATTCCCTAACATAGACACACACACACACACAGAGACACAGAGACAGAGATTAGGGTCAATTTTGATAGCAGCCAATTAACCTACCAGAATGTTTTTGGAGTGTGGGAGGAAACTGGAGCACCTGGAGGAAACCCACGGAGAACATACAAACTTCACACAGATAAGGTCATAGTTGGGAATTGAACTCATGACCCCAGTGCTGTGAGGCAGAAGTGCTAACCACTAAGCCACTGTGCTGCCCTTGATCTGAGACTGCCTGCTGGAGATACCAGACGAATAAACCAGAGCACGGCGGTAGGCAGCGAATACGAAGCGACAAATAAACTGAAGTTAACGCACAAACATGACCTCCAGAACAGACGCTCTCTCAAAAACACGACATGGTTTAAGTAAAGGGAGGAAGATAAACTCCCTGAAAGAAACGACAACACACAGATATAGTCGATTTAAACGCAATGCCAAAGTTTGCTATCAATTGGCAGCATAAAAACTCCCAATTTTTATTTTAAGCAGGTATAGAACAAAATGAAGCGGTCACTGGTTTATAAACGCAGTAGAAATGTCCGCTCAGTCAGATCTGCTTGGTGACAATACACAGGAGCTGAACTGACCGGAGAACGGACACAGGACATGTTGTATCACTATTGTGTACTGATAGCGCTGTTGTCATAGTTTTCAGTGAAGTGGTGAACGCAGCTCAGTCCAAATGAATCACAGACCTAGGAAAAGCACCTGAGTGTACCCTCGACAAATGAACGTTATCACCTCCTTATTTATATTCAATGCTCAAAATGTTTGTTTTGCTCACCAAACTTTTTCTTTTGAAACAAATTTTTATTTTTTACAGGCTTTCATTTAAAATTTTTACTTTACAATCAGTAAAACTTGTATACAATTGAAAAAAACCAATGGGCGCAGACACACACACGCACTGCTCGAGGGTTCTAGAGTCCATGATATATTAGAACGCTGATTCCAGAATTCTACGGGTCACAGACCGTGGACTTTTTTGGGGAGCAACCTCTAGGCATATAGATCATTCTATACAACAGAGGCGCACAACCTGGGATCTCGGGATGTGCTTTCGCATCCACCAATTCGCAGATAATAAATGTATTTTACACACCTATTTTGGGGTCCATGAAAAATGGCTGGCTTAGGCTATGAGACCAGAGTAATAGCACAGCAATACTTAATATTCTATAGCAGTGGCCTTTTTGTAAGGAGTTCACAATGAGATACATACATTTTCAAAACAACTTTATTGAATTTTTTATATCCTCACCTGAAAAACCCTCCCCCCCCCTACAAAAAGCCCCCACTATCCCCTCTAATTCCTAGAAAAGAGCATGGCGTCACTAGGCACTGCCATAAAACTCAGCACATAAAGGCTTCACTATTAACCTGCCACTGTTCCATTTACTCAAACAGCTCTTGCTTTTGCATTTCAAAGGGAGATGCGCATTATTGCAGAGCAATGCTGAGTGTGACACAGGCCTGTGATATCAACCAGTATTTGATTCTTAAGTGTAATTTTCTCATCTCCCTGAGGAATCCTCTCTCTCTCTCTCTCTCTTCCTGGTGATTGCAGCGTACAGAACATGGGTCATAGAACTGTTTTCCAGGCTTTACTGGGGAATGGGGAACGCAAACACTTATTGTAAAAAGGTTACAATTATCCTTTTCCCAGAATCCTCGCTGGCATCGTATTCCACGTTAAATTATTCTTTTCAGCAACACAACAATACTGTGAATAGCTCTACACAGAATTGCTGGTTCTAATGGCTTGCAAAATAAGGTTGTAATCTATATGTTAATATATAGAAAGGCTGCAGAAGCTACATGAGTCATGGTTAACAAGGGCTTATTAATACGTTACAAGACACATTAGTCACGCCGCTGTTGATAAAGTGGGTGAAGCTGGTTCTCGGCCAGTTCTGTGTCTCTCCGCTGACCTTGGACATGTGTTTTTTTAAACACACTACTTAACAACTTTGGATGGACTATTCAGCCATTATAATAATAATATATAACATTTGGTGATGTGAGGTCATTACGATGCAGCATAGACCCTCGCATTAGCATACAGTTATATCCGCAGAGAGACATTTTTATATGTCCTCTTCAGGCGAAAAGTATATCTTCTGAATTACTGTAATGAAGGGAGGTCCAAGGGATAAGTGCGGGGGGAACGACTGCATGATTTGCGTCATTATGGCCCACCCACGGCTGCCCAACAATGCAATCCGCGTCATCACGCAGTGGTGCACATGGCCGTAAGGACGTGCTTTGCAAAAAGCAAGATTCAGGAGTGAAAACTAATATTAATTAAGTGTGTTATGTCTGTCTCAGTACAACGAGCGCCGTAAAAGCAAAGTGCACCAAAAACTGTATTTAACCAGAGACTTTTCCTCAGATCCGCTTGTAGTTGAATACTGACATGCGCATGCCCCAATTAAGCAATTTTAAAAAAAACAAAACAAAGATAAGACGTTCGTTTTGCCTGCCTTAATGAATCAGACCCAGAATGTCAAAAGATATCAAGTTTTGCCATGGCTGGGACCAATCACATAAGCTTTAGAAGGTTACAAGCAATATCCAAAACGGAAATCACAGTGTTCGACAAAGTTAGAAGTTACATAATGTAAAGGCCATTGCCACTCTTGCTTGAATCTCTTGACGTAATCCTGCCCACATGACCCGGGACCCCTTCCACTGCGTACTTGCGGTCCCTGGTGGAATTACCCGGAGGAATGAATTCCAGAGCAGGGGACCCGGCGGACTCATTTCATGCTATGGATGACGCAGCAAGAGGCTCTGATGTGGTCTGCTCATTAAATCGGGCCCTTTGGCTCATTTCGTCAGGAACTCGCAAGCATGGGAGGGGAAGGACACCTTAATGATGGGATCTTACAGCTTAGAGGGACCACAGGGATAGAAAACACATTTTTCATACATGTTAGCCAATGGTGGCACTAACTGCATGTTGTTGGTCTCCAATTAGCAGATAAGAAACTTTACAAAGTCATCAGAGGGGGGTGATGAACAGATCTCACCGCTGGTTTTATAGTCTGTCCAGCAATAAAGACAACTACTGTTTATCCCACTAATTACAGTAGAAGACACATGAACATGACAGAGAGGTTTTCTTCTGTACTGTGGGGTAATTCCTCAAATGAGCAGTAACAATAAAATGTTTGGAGGAGAGGGGGGCGCTCTGTGGAAGAGATTAAGGCATAAAACAGACTGCAATAATTAACACTCAGGTGGGCAGCGCGGTGGCTCAGTGGTTAGCACTTCTGCCTCACAGCACTGGGGTCATGAGTTCAATTCCCGACCATGGCCTTATCTGTGTGGAGTTTGTATGTTCTCCCCGTGTGTGCGTGGGTTTCCTCCGGGTGCTCCGGTTTCCTCCCACACTCCAAAAACATATTAGTAGGTTAACTGGCTGCTATCAAATTGACCTTATTCTCTGTCTCTGTCTGTGTGTGTATGTTAGGGAATTTAGACTGTAAGCTCCAATACTGATGTGAATGAGTTCTCTGTACAGCACTGTGGAATTAGTGGCGCTATATAAATAAATGATGATGATGATGATGAATATGAATTAATTTCACCACAAAAACCAACTATATACACAGATCAGTCACAACATTAAAATCACCCGGCTAATATTGTGTAAATCCCCCTTGTGCTGCCAAAACAGCTCTGGCCCGTCGAGGCGTGGACCCCACAAAACATCTGAAGGTATCCTGTGGTATCTGGCATGAAGATGCTGGCAGCAGGTCCTGTAAGTCCTGTAAGTTGTGAGGCCTCCATGGCTCTGACTAGTTTTTCCACCACATCCAACAGATGTTTGATTGGATTGAGATCTGGGTAATTTAGAAGCTTAGTCAACACCTTGATCTCTTTGTCATGTTCCTCAGCATGGGCACTCTGACCTGTCTGCGCCTACGCAGCCCCCTACGCAGCAAGCTGCGATGCTCTGTGTGTTGTGACACCTATCATACCCAACATTAAAACTTCTTCAGCAATTCTTGCTACAGTGGTTCTTCTGTGGGATTGGACCAGACGGGCTAGGCCTTCGCTGCCCACGTGCATCAATGAGCCTTGGGCACCCATGACCCTGTCGCCGGTTCACCAGTTGTCCTACCTTGGACCACTTTTGGTAGGTACTAACCACTGCACACCGGGAACACCCCACAAGACCTGCCGTTTTGGAGATGCTCTGACCCAGTTGTCTAACCATCACAATTTGGCCCTTGTCAGATTAGCTCAGATCCTTACACTTGCCCATTTTTCCTGCCACCAACACATTAAATGTCTGACAGGTGCTACTGTAAAGAGATAATCAAAGATATCATATATGCGCGCGCACGCACACACAATGAAATAGTCTCTTTAAAGTACAATTTATTGAAGGCCTACAAACCAGTTTCTTCTTGATTTTAAGCCAAGAACAGATGCCTGCTCTCATTTATTCCTCAGATTTTGCACATCTAAAAAACAAAAAATCTGCACATTAATTGGGGGTTAATATTGTGTGTGTTTATATAGCAAAACCTCATTATATAAATGCCAGATTACTTGGTCCAATCCCCTACACGCCCGTGGTGCTCAGAGAAGCTCGCACTCAGACCTGGCAGCCATCCCCAACAACACGAGCGTATCACAGCCAGATGCGTGACAGACTTACACATACACAGCAGTCCATGAGGAAAGGGAGAGGAGCCAGGGAACGAGAGCGGGTAACTAAGTCTGACACGACCAGAGAGCTCTGTGAAGTCGTGCATTAGGCCACTCACAAATATATAAACAAGATTCATTCACGGAGACTTATTAGCTGGCACCGGGCACCAGCAGCCTTGCAGCTTACTTAGGGAAGAAAGACGACGTATTTCAGATCTCTGCGCTGATTTCTTCCGACAGAAAAGGAAACGTAACGCTAAGATCTGTGACAGCCCAGACTAAGGGGTAAAACACATAGAAAGGGATATTACTGAGTTATTCAGATTTATGATGTCGGCCTATTCCGTGAGACAGAAGTGACAACTACACACAAATAACACCACATTATGTATAGAGCAGCACACACACATAGGCAGTTTAGTGACGTGTGCGATGTGAGGTTTACAGTTGTAGTGTTTGATGCACGGCCTGTGTTATTGCACACAACAGGCTGGGGCGGGAATCCGTCACCTCACGAATAACCTACAATAACAGTAAGTGTAGCTCCTGATCACTGTTACTGCAGGACTATGCTGTTGAAGTGTAAGGCTGACGTACGTCACTAAATGGATTGTACACTGAAAACATAAAATTCAGGGTTTTTTCATGAAACGGTCCTCTCGCGCTCCAGCAGAGGTCTATTGAAAGTATAGGGTGTGTGAGAGGCAGCTGCGTTAAAAGCTATACAATTGTTTTTTCAAAAGTGGAGCGTTAAACAGGCCAATATGCTGTTTTATCTCCCACCTCTTGTGTTTTAAAAATAAAAAACCTCTGAAAAGTATTTGAAATCATGTAATAATGTGAAAAAAAAAAAAAAAGTTAAACTTATGTTTATCACTAATGCCCAACATGTAAAAGTTGATTTTCTTGTGAAAAAATAATGAAATAACACAAAACAAAAAATAAATAAATCACAAATTAATTATATTTATACTTGTTTTTGGTACAAATATGAATGTAGTAATGTGTTTTGACATGGTATAGATAATTCTATGGTAAAAAATAGTTCAATTAAAAAACATGGTAATGAAAGCACTGTAATGTAGAGATATTATCAATGTGTAATGCAATGTAATGTATGGAAATATATGCAAAACCTTTAATTTGTGTTATACATGACCGCGTTAAAACTTCCCTAAAAACTAGCGAACACAATGTTTAACATTCCCTCTTTTTCAATTGAATTGCACAAGTTTTCACGCTGCGCTAACTAAAAACGGTCGGTATTGCAGCTAAAAACACCGCTGCAGGGAAAGAAAACAAAAACTCGGACAATTGAACACCCCACTTTGGGCGCATATTGTTCTTTTTTTTGGGGGGGGGGGGGGGGGGAAATGTTGCTTACTCTTTTGGAGGCTTTTCTTCAAATCTTATCATTAGTACAATGTTAGTCCCGTGC
The DNA here is from genome assembly GCF_038048845.1 of Mixophyes fleayi. NCBI lineage: Eukaryota > Metazoa > Chordata > Amphibia > Anura > Limnodynastidae > Mixophyes > Mixophyes fleayi. The sequence goes on from NC_134408.1 coordinate 17,782,048, forward strand.
GTGTTGACTCGTTTATGTAGAGTGTCTCAAGACCCCTGGGTAGAATCACCATCAGAGAGGGCTCCACTTTATTTTAGGCACAAAATACCACAGTACCAACATTGCACGCACCTTACTAAGCTCATAAACATCACTTCACCCTCCGCTATGAATGCCGGATAAACATTTATATTGATCTATGTCCGTCACCCCTGTGATTACAGAGGTCTGAATAAAAAAACAATAGTGTTCTGCAGCAATATGGCCGTTGCAGGTTTTGACAGTGATTGGATGGGAGCATAAAGTGCCGGCCTATGATAATTTAGCAGACACGACCACCAACCAATCACGTCACCTTCCTGAATGTCCCTCTTCTAAATATCGTCAAAAGCAGCAATGAGCTTGTTGAACATCTCCTTCCAAATCCATGGGCATTAACATGGCGTTGGACCCCGACACATAAGACTGAAAGCATTGCATTCATCCAGAATCCATCAGAAGCAGCTCCCGGCCATCTGACCACAAGACATATAAGAAATGTCTGTGGATGAATACGGGACTAGGTCCGCTCTGCTATGACAGACACAAAACACTGCAAAGATTTTTGTTTTCACCCTCCACCCCCCCCCATCATAAAATACATTAGGATGTTATTAATGTCTAATGTACATAAAGTGCATTGCTCCTTATTACAGACGCATGTTCTCGCATGCACACGTGACCGTCATCACTAGTAATCAGCACTTACACCTGACCTGTAGCTGGTGCAAGTGACAAACACGTACTTTGGAGATGCCCAAAGCTTGAACCGGACACTACTGCGTGCGCTCGAGCCTGGCACGCCCTTACTGTACATTGACTACTTGCATACGGCCCTTCACCTCCCTGTTCCGCCCATGAAATCGTAGGTTGCAGTAAGAGTCCTTTTCATTTGAAGATGAATTGGGCAGCACAGTGGCCTAGTGGTTAGCACTTCTGCCTCACAGCGCTGGGGTCATGAGTTGGATTCCCGACCATGGCCTTATCTGTGTGGAGTTTGTATGTTCTCCCTGTGTTTGCGTGGGTTTCCTCTGGGTGCTCCAGTTTCCCCCCACACTCCAAAAACATACTGGTAGGTTACTTGGATGCTATCAAAAATTTACCGTAGTGTCGCTCTCTCTGTCTGTGTGTGAGTGTGTGTCTATATTAGGGAATTTAGACTGTAAGCTCCTATGGGGCAGGGACTGATGTGAGCGAGTTCTCTGTACAGCGCTGCGGAATTAGTGGCGCTATATAAATAAATGATGCTGATGATGATGATTAATTGAACGCTGCTACGGTCACTGGCGTGTGGGCCGCTTCTGGGCATAAGCACAGCAATTTGACGCAAAATCCGGCAAGTATCGACATTTACGTTCAATAATGTATCCGGGCCTCTGTGTCTAGCGGGATCCACAGATCAGATCTCTTCACAGCTTTTAATAAATTCCACATATTGGGCAGCTCTACAAACGTTAGAAGGGTTAGAATAAATTTAGGGGTATATTTGTGGCCAACACTATGTGGAAGTAATAACCACATAATGAATGCTGCATTACTACTCACTGAAAACGGTTCCTAATGTGCTCCATATAATATAAGTAAACAGCTAATGAAATACAAATATAGTTTTGCTACCAAAAGAATATCACTCTGCTCAGACACAAAAAAAAAACCAACAATATAAAATTTCACTCTGAGAAACGACAATACCGGATAGCACTGTAATCAATGAATGTGTATCAGCTGCTGATTTTAGATGTGAAAAGTGATGAAGTGAATTAGAATATACTCTACTCAGGAATTTAAAAAACAATCCTGCAAAGTATAAACTTTTATTAATCCTATGTAAAACATACCCAAAACATTTTTCAGGTTTTACATGAAATTATTTTTAGGATACGAAATATATAAATTAAAACCGGTTGTTTTATTTTTTAATCCTATTTCTATTTAATTATAAAATTCAATTGAGTACGTTGAACCAGAAAGTAATTTTCCGCTGTATAACCAATGTGTGGCGTAAGTCTGACACCCCAGCACTATCTCTTTATTTTGTACCGGACGGTGTCTTGGAATTGGATGTAAATATCACATGATTAGCTCAAATCCTACCTTGGAATGACCACTTCGGCCAACGACGTCCCGCTGTGTCCTCCGGCCGCATCGCGATAAAACATGCAAAGTTGCAAACGTTTTATTTTTCACTCATTTAAAAGCTGTGAAACACCACTGGACATGAAGAGGGTAAAACAGGGCAAAATCCCAAACGCCAGGGTAGCCACTCTACATAATACTGCTGGCACCTATCTTTTGGGAATCATTTCCAATTAAACCCAAACACCAAAGTGGCCAAATTATCATAGAAATGGAAGAACGATTGGTTCGATCAAAAAGTTCGCCACAAACCATCTCTAAGTCATAGGAGTAACCTGAATTTAATCAACAAAATCACTCAATAAGAGTAAATTACTCAACGTCTTAGTAAAAGGTCTCTTTAAATGCTTATTTTGAAGCACAGGATAAACAGGACATACAGAAAGCGTTTGCAACGTATTCGAAGACAATGCATAATAGCGGACAATAAATACATTTGGGGTTGGGTGAGTAAGACGCCGAAGAGGGGGCCGCTTCTGTACAGAGTTCAGTCGAGGAACCCAAGTGACCTCTTATTGTTATTGTGTTTATTTTATTACTATGGTTAGTATGTTTCAATAAAGCCTGGAGGAATATTGTGATAGTCTTGTTGTAACTAAGAAGAGCTTTGTTATAACAAGAAACAATGTTGTGCCTTTGCCAAATGCTGCAACTCTAGAGTGACATTAATCACTGGAAAACTCAGTTTCGCAAAAGGTTCCGAGCAGCCTCACTTACGGCCTCGCCAAAGCTTGAGCCATAAAACCCTTTGCCGACCGTCCCTTAGAATTGCCTACGTGGCTCCCATCACAGAGTGCCTTTAAATCTTCATCATCGCAATGACACTTCATTTACAACTGTCACAAGGTGTTTATGAATGGTAGCGTCTGTTGAATGCGACATTATCTTGGAAAGGTCACTTGCTGTAACAGTCATTGTTTGCTTGGCCAATCATCACAGCATGTGAAGGAGACGCAACACGGCGTAGCTCACAGAAAGGAAATATTGTGCTTTAAATGGCAAACGCAGCCAAGCCTAGAGAAACCCATAGTCATATAGTTTAATTTGTCATGTAAGAAAAATCGGCCCCGGGGTCTGTATTTGCTTGGATTATGCCAAGGTGGATGTTAAAGCTACCCACGCATTTGATTTTGGTGCAAAATAACCACGCTTGCCTAATTTCACCATTAGTGAGCACACACACAAATCTGAAAAATAAAATATCATTGTTCAGGTTTTAAAATCCAACCGGCCGTTGGCTGCACGGGCGTTGGCTGACCGCAATGAGTGAACTGGTCTCACCGCATCAGACTAGATCTCCCCAATTTTATCCAAATATTTGATTGTTTGCCAATCTTGTCGCCAACTCTGCCCACGTGGGCATCACTAGGGTATCAAGAGGCAATTTGCACTTCCCAATTGATATTTACAAATGAACCATAATAATAATTATTGCCATAAGATCCTATTTATCCTTAGTCACGGCACAAAATCAGTCGTCATTGTATTCGCTGTGCCAATCTTAACAGGAAGGTTTAATAGAAGACGATGATACTACACTCGCCAGAATACTTTCCTCACCACAATATACAGGAAAGGACCAGATATAAAACAAAAAGTGGTTAGCTGCTACCTTGCAGCCGGCACCACTGCCAAGAACTGGATCCAGTCCCGCAGTCCTAGTTTATACCATTGTGGCACCTGTAACGGTTGTACAAGAACCAGAGCATTTGAAAAAGTCCACTCGGCAAACACTGAGAAGCATTTTCCCTTAAGGACTAAATAACATACGACAGCGCAGGAGTAATATATCAGCTAGAATGACTTTATGGACGATCACTGCAAACCACGGGCGCAAAGTCTGTTTAACAGAGCACATACAAAATATGATTAAAGGTTTCTGGACCCATAATTCAGAGCCGATCGCTTCGGGGTACGTCGATTGTAACAGATAGAACCGTATAATGCTCTGCTTATGGAATACAGCTGCACTATATGTAATATTTATTTTAATGCTACGTTTTACTATAAGACCCATAAGAATACAAACATACCCAAACTATTTACCGTGTTTATAAAACATAGCTAAAATAGCCTAATTTACGAAATCAACTTCTCGCTACATGACATCCCCGGAAAAAGTCGGTGTCATCTGGCGAAACGCGTTAAATGGCGAAACGCACTAGGAAAAACATCAACGTACCATCAGATATTCTATGAATGTTAGCTAGCTATTCATGTTCCTACCACTATGACTAACATAAAATACAGCATCAGCTGCAGCCATATTATCTGATACACATATCTTTGTTACAATTGCACACTCCTCATTAGCCATCTGCAGAGGTAATAACATGTCATTTTCAGCACTATCGTACATTAGATACATGCTTAAGGTTTGTCTGTTCATCTCCTTTATTTATCAGTTCCTGAGTCCGATACATCTTTTTACAGGGATCTCTACAAAATTATTTTCCCCTCAGTTTCCTCTCACTTGGCCACTGACAAAAATCAACCTTTTTAAAAGGACTCCCACTGTTGGTCACTAACTCGCTGATCACGCACACCTTTACATTGCTGACCTACATAACTTACGTCTCTAATCGGTTTTAATAAAAATCCTGCCTGCATTAAACCATAGTGAGTTGAGGAGAATGGTAGCACGTAGAAAGATGAGTAAGATCAAAGTAAAGTCAAAGTCCTGAAGGCTATTCTAAAGAGCATCCAGTCTCTGAAATCTCCAGTAAATTGCAGATATAACCACCTGCCAATCGCAGCATAGTGACGTCATTCTGAAGGTGTGTGCGAGTCAGGGCAGGATTTTGTTATCATTCATTGGGTGGGTACAGAACAGCCTGCAGCCAAGTGGATCATTGGAATTTTCACAGCAGCACAAAGTATGTCAGACGAGAAGAGTGTCGATTTTGTTGGAAGCAGTGACTTGTCCATTAGTGAAAGTGAGGACAGGGCTGCAGGTGACAGGGGCAGTGACATGATGTGAGGAGGGGAATGGAGGCAGCAGGAAGCCCCAGACTGAGAGTTATATAGTGGAAGGAGCAGGGTCCTCCAGCAGCACAGAGTATATCAGGACATGAGTGATGTGTTAGTGAGGACAGGGCTGCATGTGACAGGGGCAGTGACATGATGTGAGGAGGGTAATGGAGGTAGTAAGACTAATCAAGCAGAGCACCTGCAGAGAACACTATAAAAACCATCGGGTAACTGTATCAAGCTGAGAGTTTTCTGGCGGGTTTGAAAAACCGATCAGATTCTAGCTATCATTTATTTAGTACATTCTACAAAATGACAGCTAGAATCTGATTGGTTGCTATAGGCAACATCTCCACTTTTCAAACCCGTCGGAAAACTCTCAGCTTGATACATTTACCCCTAGGTGGGAGTCTCACCTGTCCATCAAGTTAGGGCTGGGGGTGGAGAGTAAAGTATGCAGAGTGACCGATGCCGAACAATCTGACCGGTGACTGGGGCGTTGAGGAAATTTGTGTTGTGAACTACTTTGCCATCCTGACAATTAAAAAGCAAAGTATAAACAAGTTGTCGTCATGTGTGCGTCATCGGAAGGGTGCTCATGTCATAAGACATATGCACATTGTTGCCATATGGGCCCCCCACAAATTTTACCATATGGCCTGGTGATGCCATGTTTGCCCTACAGAAAGCTTGGCAAGTTTTAGCTGTTACAAATACGAACTCCCAAATACATCAGGGGACCAGGAATTGCACAGTTTAGTTAGTATGCATATAGCGCAATGTCCTCAGCTAGATTGGCGTCATCATCTTTGGAGAGACAGCCGCATGAAACATTGGAGCTCGAGCTAGAATTACTTCCCTACCTGAAAAATCAAACATCTAAAAGATAAAATGTAAACTATAGAAATGTATTTCTCAATAAGCCGATTGGAAATTGTCTTTCGCAGAGTTAAAAGAGCAACTGTATCTACTGGAGATCTGGCTGAGAAAAATGTGGAAAGGGGGTCTAGATGTACGTATCGGCCAAATCGTCCACGTCAGAAAGTGGGGATCACAGATGAAGGAAAAATATGAAGGCGAATTCAGAGGTCTGACTGCTAAGGAAACAAACAGGAGAGCGCAGTTGTCTTAGATGCAGGTGGTAGAGCCCTAAGCAGCGTCTATTGTTCCCGTCAGAACACAGGGAGCATAACAACAAACTCTACTAACAATGAACAAGATAGAAACACATCGAGCGGCCCAGTAACCTTGTTCTCTAGGATGGAACAGAAAGCGTCACAGTAGCTAAGGGAAGATTATAGATTTTTATCATTTTCAAGCTGTTTCTGTTATGTGTGTACAAGTACAAAAAAAACAAAAAAAAAAATGTATTCTTGTTATTGCAATATAACAAGATATTATAGAACATTTAGGGGTAAATTTACTAAGTAGCACTTTTTGGTGCGACTTGCAGACCACCAAACGCGGGATTCAATTTTTAGTTCCAAACGGCAGGACTTACTATCCTGCAGCTCGGAGGCCGAAAACGCAAAGCGCATGGAAAACCGCTGCTGCAGCCAATCAGAAGCGGCCTCTTATTCTTGACTGGCTGAGTGCTCTGAGAAACCGTTCCTGATTGGCTGCGCGGCTATGAAGTTAACGGAGATAAACTTATTGCGGTCTCCTCGGGAGCTGTCCACTTCATTTAGAGGTTTTTTGTTTTTTTTTTATTAGTATATGGACAACATCGGATTAATAAAAGAAGTTTTTAGGTAAGTATTTATTAGAAGAAAAAAAACATTTATGTCACAATTATGGGGGAAATACTAATTTATGTATTAAGGGGGCCATATGTAGTATCCATGCTACAATATCAAAGTCAGCACTAAAAATTGCTGGCACTGTGCTGGTTCCTGGCTCTGGGCAGATGGCGATTGCTGGCACTGTGCTAGTTCCTGGCTCTGGGCAGATGGCGATTGCTGGCACTGTGCTAGTTCCTAGCTCTGGGCAGATGGCGATTGCTGGCACGGTGCTAGTTCCTGGCTCTGGGCAGATGGCGATTGCTGGCACTGTGCTAGTTCCTGGCTCTGGGCAGATGGTGATAGCTGGCACTGTGCTAGTTACTGGCTCCGGGCAGATGGCGATTGCTGGCACGGTGCTAGTTCCTGGCTCCGGGCAGATGGCAATTGCTGGCACTGTGCTAGTTCCTAGCTCTGGGCAGATGGTGATTGCTGGCACGGTGCTAGTTCCTGGCTCTGGGCAGATGGTGATTGCTGGCACTGTGCTAGTTCCTGGCTCTGGGCAGATGGTGATTGCTGGCACTGTGCTAGTTACTGGCTCCGGGCAGTTGGTGATTGCTGGCACTGTGCTAGTTCCTGGCTCCGGGCAGATGGTGATTGCTGGCACTGTGCTAGTTCCTGGCTCTGGGCAAATGGTGATTGCTGGCACAGTGCTAGTTCCTGGCTCTGGGCAAATGGTGATTGCTGGCACAGTGCTAGTTCCTGGCTCTGGGCAGATGGTGATTGCTGGCACTGTGCTAGTTCCTGGCTCTGGGCAAATGGTGATTGCTGGCACAGTGCTAGTTCCTGGCTCTGGGCAGATGGTGATTGCTGGCACTGTGCTAGTTCCTGGCTCTGGACAGATGGTGATTGCTGGCACTGTGCTAGTTACTGGCTCTGGGCAGATGGTGATTGCTGGCTCTGCGCAGATGGTGATTGCTGGCACTGTGCTAGTTACTGGCTCTGGGCAGATGGCGATTGCTGGCACTGTGCTAGTTACTGGCTCCAGGTAGTTGGTGATTGCTGGCACTGTGCTAGTTCCTGGCTCCGGGCAGATGGTGATTGCTGGCACTGTGCTAGTTACTGGCTCTGGGCAGATGGTGATTGCTGGCACTGTGCTAGTTCCTGGCTCTGGGCAGAGGGTGATTGCTGGCACTGTGCTAGTTCCTGGCTCTGGGCAGATGATGATTGCTGGCACAGTGCTAGTTCCTGGCTCTGGGCAGATGGTGATTGCTGGCACAGTGCTAGTTCCTGGCTCTGGGCAGATGGTGATTGCTGGCACTGTGCTAGTTCCTGGCTCTGGGCAGATGGTGATTGCTGGTACTGTGCTAGTTCCTGGCTCTGGGCAGATGGTGATTGCTGGCACTGTGCTAGTTACTGGCTCTGGGCAGATGGGGATTGCTGGCACCGTGCTAATTCCTGGCTCTGGGCAGATGGTGATTGCTGGTACTGTGCTAGTTCCTGGCTCTGAGCAGATGATGATTGCTGGTACTGTGCTAGTTACTGGCTCTGGGCAGATGGTGATTGCTGGTACTGTGCTAGTTACTGGCTCTGGACAGATGGTGATTGCTGGTACTGTGCTAGTTCCTGGCTCTGGGCAGATGGTGATTGCTGGTACTGTGCTAGTTCCTGGCTCTGGGCAGATGGTGATTGCTGGTACTGTGCTAGTTCCTGGCTCTGGGCAGATGGTGATTGCTGGCACCATGCTAATTCCTGGCTCTGGGCAGATGGTGATTGCTGGTACTGTGCTAGTTCCTGGCTCTGGGCAGATGGTGATTGCTGGCACCATGCTAATTCCTGGCTCTGGGCAGATGGTGATTGCTGGTACTGTGCTAGTTCCTGGCTCTGAGCAGATGGTGATTGCTGGTACTGTGCTAGTTCCTGGCTCTGGGCAGATGGTGATTGCTGGTACTGTGCTAGTTCCTGGCTCTGGGCAGATGGTGATTGCTGGTACTGTTCTAGTTCCTGGCTCTGGGCAGATGGTGATTGCTGGTACTGTGTTAGTTCCTGGCTCTGGGCAGATGGTGATTGCTGGTACTGTGCTAGTTCCTGGCTCTGGGCAGATGGTGATTGCTGGTACTGTGCTAGTTCCTGGCTCTGGGCAGATGGTGATTGCTGGCATTGTGCTAGTTCCTGGCTCCGGGTAGTTGATAAATTGGAGAACAAAATAAATAATTCTAACATAAAACTATCAAAATTATGTTTCAGTGGAATAAAGTTAATTAATATGAAAATAATACTGTAATTGCTGTGGATACAGCACCTGGCAGAATTCCAAGCAAATTTTTAATTTTGGAGGCAGTTATCCTACAAGATAAATGCTGGAAATCCAGTACACCAAAACTTAGGTGTAAAGTGCCCACACAAACACACAGCTCTGCATATCTGAGCTACAATTATATTCTTCTCAGTACACTGACACAGGAACCACAAAGACCCTTTAATACAATGGAGAATTTTTTTTTTTTTCTTCTTAAATTTTACATTTAGGTACAAAGAAAACCATACAAAACCTGAACACAAAGTATCACATAAATAATATATGGAGCGTTTGCACAATCCTGTGACACAGGAATATGTCTCCTAGATTCTGGCGATAGATTGTAACCATCCCCTGAGGGGGTCTGTCGGATCATTCCTGAGCTGACCTACAACAGAAGACAATGGCGCATTACGTGGCTTGGCAGACAATGGCTGCTTTTCATTCTCGCACAGGAGATGATTCGGTACAGGCGATGACATGACACAGAAACCTCAATCTGAGCTGGTGAGTCACTATCCATGGCTGCGATGTTTACCTGGCTGCTGGAGACCAGCATCATTCTTTGTTATAGTTGGATGTCAGAGGACATGGGGGGGGGCGGAGAGATAAATAAGCTGTGTGTTATATTCCTTGGATATCATCACAGCCTGTGTATTGCTGCACTGTCCCGCTGACTGGAATATTGGGGAACAGGTGTAGAATCCATAGAACTGCCCTATCCAATCAGCAACGCTATGCAAATGGCGACGCCCACAATCCGCTACGTTGTATTCATAATAATCAGGGGCGGAACATGCAACGCTGGGCTCCGTAGCCAAATCCCAGTAGGGGCCCCTGATGGCCTTACCTCTGGGTCCTGCAGGTGAAGTAGCGGTAATAAGACAAGGCTCCGATAATGTTGAAATGAATTACCGGAACAACCGTGTGTCCTGAAATTTTATTGGACAAGAAAATCCACCCCAAACTACCGGTTAGATCCCAAAAAAAGGAAAAACAGACACAAGAGCCTGTTCCCAACTGTCCTGTTCATTTGGACCAGCGAGTTAAGATTAGGATTTGCGTTATGACAATCCTGAGGTGGGTGGGACTTGGGTGATGCGAAACACAGCATGTTCCCGCCCACTTTGTGGTAGGTAAGCGCTCTCAGACCGACGGCTCTTTCTGCAGTCTGGGAGGTCTCACGATCATTCTGGGGTCTCCCGGGAGAGCGGGAACCTATGCTTTACGGTCCATTGTCATCTACACACAATACAACAGTTATAGTGTGATATTAATACACAATAATTGAACAATTTCTCAAGTACCAAGGGGTGCAAAAAAAAGACACATGGAAACTCTTATTAGCACAATGCTTCTGGTAAATAAGTGGCTTCAAAATTACTCCACCCTTCATGGAATCATGCCCACGTTGTTTTAAAACACATAATTTTTCTGAGTTACATATAGAGACTGTTGAGGGAAAGAAGTCAGCTGCTGCAGAACCTCATCCGGACAGCGTTCAGTTGACTTAAACTGCACTGAAGACACCACTTTCACAGTGGCCAGCGAGCCTGGCACGTGCACATGTTACTGTCATTGGGCATAATGCTGCTGGAATGACAACAAATGTCACTTACTTCCCTGTTATTCTGTGGATCTAGGCTTACATAGCCTTCATTAGTCACAGCCGGGCTCCCGCACGCTGCCCCCAGGCTGTTTGGAAGCATTTTGCTGTCATTAGAATAGAAAACACACACATTACACAATCATTACAAGCAGTCAGGTGCTATTAGTGAGCTGGACTGCCCCGGTGTGTGCTGGACTCGGACATATAACCAAATACAGTCTCTGCTGTTTATTTCATTCCAGATTAAACCAACTTTCTGGATGCCTGAGCACTTGTACAGTAACTAACATACTGGTGTACACTTATGACAACTGGTGTATAAATAAGTATTACTCACTTCTTATGATTTGGGAATATATTCATTTAATACTTTATTATTGCCAGAATGAGCAAACTGAGGCTCACCAGTTATGGTGGAGCTACAAGTCCCAGCGTGATTGTAGTTCCAGCATTGAACACCTCAATTCTGCTTTATTGCATCAGTCAAGCAAACAAAACTTGTCATCCCACATGGAGAATGTGATGTCTGTATAGATCAGACAGTGAAGCTTTTGGTCACTTTTCAAGTAGGAGTGATTATGTTGGTGAAGGTGTTGCACATAGTAGCCAATCAGATCGTAGCCATCATCTTCTATAATGTAGCAGATAAATGATAGCTAGAATCTGATTGGTTGCTATGGGCCACACCTCCACTTTTCCCTTTTTTTTTTTAGAAGGTTTAATAAATCTACCCCTCAATATTTGTCCAGCGCACAAGATGGCCGCTATAGGAACTGGCAGAAAATGCAGTCACCTGACACCCCTCGCTGCGCCCCGTTTGGTCCGAGCGCTGACCAGCCAGATCTGTCCGAATTGGCTGGACACGCGAGTGGTCAAATTGGAGATAAGCGTCCAAATCTGCCGATCTATAGCCAACCCTTATGTTATGGTCTTTTTATCTGATGCTTGTAATTTCACACCACCCATAATGACGGTAGATCTGTGCACAGCCCGGTAATTCCTTAAGATACATTTTCCATCACTTCCCGCTCTGTGTGTCATTTGCACAGTCCTGGCGAGTGTCATGACTCAATACACAGCGAACTTTCTATATCATTACATTTACGCCTGTCAGTGGTGTGTGAGCTGTAAGGTTCTGTCTTCACTCCTTGTCATATAGGATCTTACGACCGGTTACAGCTGTTTCTGTCGGAGGTTTTAAGGAACCCGTCTTATGTTTTTCGTTTACTTTTGTGCACAGGAAATTCAGTCTTTGCTGTAGTCGCTTCTGCAGCTAGTTCAGACGTGGATAAGGGAACCAGGAGACAGGTGGGCAATGTTCTGGCACAACAACATTTCCTATTTTATAGAGAAAGGCTTGTACTCTATGCCTTCCATCAATGGCCCTGTCATACGTCATCTACAGAGGAATTTAAATATAAACTGAAAAGCAGAATACAGACGTTACATAATCCTAAAAAGAAAAATATTCCTAACACTCAAAGCAAATCAAAATTGGGTAACGAGAGGTGAAAGACCATATAATAAGAATAAAAGATAAAAAAAACTACTACGAAACACTGAACTATGACAATAATATAATAAAGAGTGCAGGGAAGGGGTCTGGTACCTGGGACCATAAATTCTAAGTATATAGAAAGCTAAGGCGCACACCTACGTCTCATTTTGGGCAGTCCCCCGATTCAAACATCACTTCAAAAGTCCAGTGCCGGGATAGGAAAAGCTCCTTACGGGGGGTAGTTGGAGGAATTTAAGATCTTTCCAGTGTTTTTGGACTGTGGGATGAAACCAGAGCACCTGGAGAACATCTAAAAACTCCACACAGATAACGGCCTGGTTGGGAATCGAACCTGTGACCCCCAAATACTGGGAGGCAGTAATGCTAACCACTGAGCCACCTTGCTGCCCACTGACTACCTGTTCACAGTGTGTCAAAATTTCCAATAGTGCTTTACAGCTTTCATCACTTTTCCTAATTAAACGGGAGTAAAAATGGCAAGAAATATATTTACATGAAATCTCCACACTGGATCTCTGTGGTTTACGCTGAGGATGGCAGGTTAGAAATCACTTTATACAGAAAGCCTACTGGTTCTAACACCGTCTTTAGTCATTATAGCTGCCATCCCTAATTATTTTTAGGTTTACAGAGTAATAATGGGAAGAAAAAAAAAAGAAAATCTATCTAATCTTACATTTATCGATAGATATAACGCTCAGTTTAGACAAGTGGAAAAAGGCTTCAAGAAACATTGGAATGAACAAAGGATTCCATCCTTAAGTATATTATCCCTGAAAAAAGCAGTGTTTATATATAAAAAAGCGCCAAGCCTACGAGATGATCTAGTAAAGCGTGTTTTATGGAGAAAACTATATAGAAACCAGAGAACAGCCACAGATGTGGGTCATGTGTAGGATGTAGGTCAATCAAGAGCGAGTCATACAAGATGACACAAATGATTTCTACAATAGATGATCGTAAATATCCAATAACAGAGTTCATGACATGGAACTCTAAAACTCTTTATATTCTTCAATGTAAATGCGGGAAACAATACGGGGGAAAAACCTTGCGTGCCTTAAAAACACACATAGGAGAACATCTCTGATTTAGAAATCCTTTTCTGATATTTCTCTCTGTATCTATGTATTTGAAGGACCGCCATGAATGTTCCATAGACGGATTATCAGATTTTTGTGCTATCAAACTGGTAAAGGAAAATTGGAGAAATCGGAACATCAAAACAGGTTATTATTATTATCATTTATTTGTTAGGCGCCACAAGGTATCCGCAGCGCCGCACACAGTACTAACAGTAGACCATACAGGGTGAAACCATACAGAACAATGAACAAAAAGTACCAATACTTCAGAAACTCCGGCCTGTCATATGCAGTAAAGACGGAGCGGAAGAACAGGTATGGAGACAGGAGGGGAGGGGGCCCTGCTCATACGAGCTTACATCCTAAGGGAGGGTAAACAGACCAGGCATAAGAGGAGCCAGTTGAGGCAAGAGGAGAGAAGGGAGGACGAGCTAAAGGGAGGAGATGGGGGTTAAGTAGATGGTTGGTAGGCTTTGAGGAAGAGGTGAGTTTTGAGTGCACGTTTGAAGGAGCACAGAGTAGGAGAGAGACGGATGGAACGAGGGAGGTCGTTCCAGAGAAGGGGGGCTGCACGGGAAAAGTCTTGGATTCTGGAGTAGGAAGAGGTGATAAGAGTGGAGGAGAGGCGATGGTCGTTGGCCGAGCGCAGGGAGCGGGCAGGAGTGTGAATGGAGAGGAGGTTAGAGATATAAGGGGCAGTAGAGTTGGATAATTAGCAAGAGAGGTGGGGTCAAGATTGGGTTTTTTGAGGATAGGAGAGATAAGAGCGTGTTTAAAAGAGGAGGGTACTACACCAGAGGAGAGTGATAGGTTGAAAAGGTGTGCTAGGGAAGAGCAGACCGTTGGAGAGAGAGAGCGAAGGAGGTGAGAGGGGATGGGATCGAGAGGGCAGGTAGAGGGTGGAGAGGAAAAAATAAGGGAGCGAACTTCTTCACCGATTGTAGGGCTGAAGGAGCACCAGAGTTGGGTAATGGGGGGGGGGTGAAGCGATGACGGTGGCGGGAGAAGGGGAGGAGGAGATGTTCAGTCTGATGGCCTCAATTTTGGAAGAGAAGAAAGTGGCGAAAGCAGAAGCGGAGAAGGAAGGTGGGACAGAGGGGGGTGGGGGGGGGGGGGAGAGGAGGGAGCTAAAGGTGGCAAAGAGGCGGCGGGGATTGGAGGACTGAGAAGAAATGAGGGATTTAAAGAAAGAAGGTTTAGTTAAAACCGAGATGAAATACGTCTATAATGTGAAAACACTCATGCCGCAGGGTTTAACCATTGATTTGGAGTTAAAATTATTTTTGGAGTAATTTATTTTGATTGTGTTTTGCGCCGAATTGTCTGCAGTTTAAGGCCTTAAATTGAATGTTCAAATTATTGGGGTTTTCCGCGGCAACCGTCAGCGGCAACCTCCCGGTAGGAGGGAAAATCTTTGAGATTTTCCTTCCTACCGTCCTTCGTTACGGACTCTGATTAATGACGTGTTTCACTGAGAATTCCGTGGAAGCGAGAACATATTGCAGTGTATAGGTTACCATGGGAACGCGGTGTGGTAGATTTTCTGCTTATGGATTGTGCCAGTGTATACAGTTGGATTGGGATAGCACATAGAGGTCAGCTTATTACGATGATATAAAATGGGAAGCGCGGATTTGAGAAGGAAATTATTTTTACAAGCCGTTACTATAACAGGGATGGGAGGATTACATCATTTTTAATGTGCTATAGTCTCTTTCAATAAAAGTTTATAGGAAGGCGTCTCCAATTCAAATAATAAAGTTTGACATGCAGAAGTTTTTTTTATTTTTTTTGCATCTCGTGACCATGTATTGGATATGTCAATTCGATTGGCTGATCACTACTATACATAGAGACTGGTATAGTATCTCCTAATTGAAAAGGAATACGTTGGTTATTAATTGGAAGGATACAATATAGCTTAACTTATCTTTGATCTTCTGGTGGAGCAATATACAAAGGAAGTCCCGGAATTGGATCAGCTGACCTTCTGTTTATATCGGATTTATCCTCAGCGGATACATACACACAGGAAGATTACTGAATATCGGCACTTCATGGAAAATTTGGTGTTTGCACACCATGGATGTGTTATTGATGCAACCAGGGGGTGGTTGTATTTACAGAATTTATTGTTAAAAACTTGCTTCACTATATGTGATTATTATTCTCCTATGTGGGTATTTTGCCTGATCTGGACGCTTAAAGATTAAGAACAATATATAGAAGAAAGCTCCCAAATAATTGGACATTGAAGTATCCGATGTGGAATTATTGCCTATATTTCAATTGAGTATCTCTACAAGATAAGCTATAGCGCCTTAGGATCTACCAGTATGCTATATATATTAATCTATCTGTACATTTATCCATCCACAGAAACAAAAGGGAGATCGTTTTTCACTTCCGGTACTGGAGGTGAAGGTTTATCTGTCATTGCAAACCTGGGTTTTTCAAAAACGGGACCACCGCGTCCTTGAAACATTGACAGGAGATTGGAGAACAATTGCATTTTCCATATACAGACTAGGTATGATTTTGTTGACTGTAGATACGAACCCATTGTGTTACTGGCAGTCAATCGAAGACTGTCGAGGAACTTTATTTAGGGCAGCACAGGAGGAAATTAAATCTCAGACATCCTTCAATAAATCAGGCCACCAAGTTCTGGTGATTAATTACAGTGTGTTCTTTATACCAGGATGACCAGAAGTTGTGAACCCGAGTGAGAAGACGAAGATATGTGGAGACAGACATTTGCCCCGATGAATCCTACAGGTATGGATGGCTGTAGCTGCCATTATGCAAGATGAATTAATGACTAGTGATGAGTTCCCATTACAATAGATATCAGGTATTAAAGAAATTTCATTGTTTTCCAATAAGCATTGTCTATGCAATTTGTGTGGTTCCAAAGCACAAGCAATTTATTTAGCAAAAGTATTACAGTTCAATAAATACAGTACAGCCGATACATACACTGCGCGGTACTGTGCAATGCTGGGTCCAGCATACAGTCATTCAGTCCTGAAGTCTGTGGTCAATGTGACTGCCTGCTGGTCCCAGAGCATCTGTTATATACACTCAGTGATACAGTGAAAACAATACAGATGATTTGGCATGTTTCCATAGGTTCAGGCTTCAGGAGGGTCCAGTGTAATGCATTCCATAGATCAGTTCAAACGACACCCTCCAAGGGTGGGGGTTTACTTTCCAAGGGTGGGGGTCAGCTCTCCAGAAGATGAATACTAATTTTACCGGCAAGGACTAGTTTAAACTGGTCTATTAGTATTACACAGAAAATTTCATTCTAACCATTTATTCCCTATCATCCATAACTAGCATACGGAATGTGCGATCCTTTTGGCGAATGAACTGGACGTCTCCAGATAAATAGGGGATTAGAATGATACCAAACATGACATGCTTCCAGTGACCTGAACTTATTTAACTATAAACTAAATAACATTTGTTCATAATCGACTGTGGATTGGAACAATTATAAATATGAACTATATACAAGTGAATGTGTAAGTGCGAGTGTATGTGTGCTTTATTTATCGTGCGATTGCCCCATGACACGTGGCGTACTGATCGCAAACGCACGGTAAAACAATCTCAATATACTTTCTTGCATCCAATTATTCGACTTTGACACAGGATGAACAGATATCCAGCCGTTGTGAAACTACAAGACCCAGCATGCCCTGCCGGCTAGTAAAAGTTTCTTTACTCTATATAGTTTCCATGGTTTTACTGACAGTTTGATGTGCGCAAGAAAAATGCTTCCCTCCCCAGGATAAAACAAAATACTATCCACTTCCTTCAGTGCAGCTACGCTCCTGAAACTTTTACATATATAACTGTCCATATCATGAACAGCTCTGTTGTATAAAACAACTTTCATCCTAGCTCTACTGGTCCTTTAATGTCTAGTAAAATGGGCTGCAAATGTCAAAGCTGCCTGGGTAGATTGCCTAATATTAAAGGTAACATTTTAAACACTCTGTCATTCCGTTGTGGAATGATTACCTTGCGGTCAGACATGTTAGCGGTGACAAAAATAATAAACACACATCAAGTTTCCGCTGGCTGTGAAAGGATATTATTATATGCTGTTCAATATGTCTGGCACAATGACGCAGATATGCAGATTATATTGTACACAGGCTGCGGGTCTGGTTTAAAAGGAAGCTGTCAGGGTGTAGGATTACTGCCGGGCGGCAGGGGTGTATTCATTCAGGAGAAATGTACTTTACGTGACATTACTGTGAAACACTGCTGTGACTGAGGGCTGCTCATGACGAACAAAAGTTACCTGTCCACGGTTCATGTGCATTTTGTGGGTTTTGAGTGGCGTGCAATGATAAACATTAAAAAAAAAAGTTAACTCTAAGAGGGAGATTTAATCCAACGCACATTTACAGGGAGCGAGGTAAGAGGCGCGAGGATTTCCTGACGGACATTGCCTCAATGTGTCTCCGCGGACTGTTCCATTGGTTCATGGTGTTGAATTGATCATCTGAATGGGAAATCCATGGGGGGGTGACACAAACACTTGCTCAGCGTTTCATTCAAAAACAGGTCAAGCAGGTGGCTCAGTGGTTAGCACTTCTGCCTCACAGCGCTGGGGTCATGAGTTCAATTCCCGACCATGGCCTTATCTGTGCGGAGTTTGTATGTTCTCCCTGTGTTTGCGTGGGTTTCCTCCGGGTGCTCCGGTTTCCTCTCACACTCCAAAAACATACTGGTAGGTTAATTGGCTGCTATCAAAAATTGACCCTAGTCTTTCTCTCTGTCTGTGTATGTTACGAAGTTTAGACTGTAATCTCCAATCGGGCAGGGACTGATGTGAATGAGTTTTCTGTACAGCGATGCGGAATCAGTGGCGCTATATAAATAAATGGTGATGATGATGAAGCAGGGTGGGACCTTTAGACGCGAACGGATGAGACGAACATAGTACGGAATTAAGCGTTTTTTCATTTTCTTTATCGAACTTAACTACGACCGAAATAAATGTAATTTTTTCCCACCGACTCACGGTGAACATGGCACAGGGCGACCTACCACAATCACGTGAAGGACAGCCCTGTCTGTGTCTGAGTGGGGCCTAACCGGTCCACAGAAGACTTACTATGGAGAAGGCGGCACAGGCGTTGTGAATAACGTAAACATTGTTTTATGTAAAAATATAAAAAAACAGTTACAGGATTCTATTGAGTGTAGACACACTACTCTACTTCTCTGTCCACCACACAGAGGTAGACTCAAATTGGTGCGAGGCCTCTCCGGAACCGTCACATAGAGTTTTGACTAAAAATTCAGCTAATTTTCCCTCGCGTCGCTATGAGATTTCTGTAACATATTAACCAGCAAGGGGTGCAGCCGAATATCGAAGCGAGGGCCGTCGGCAGCTCATTGCTAATTTAAACTTCCCCACAGAGTGAAATTAGGAGGAGACAGTATGGCATTTATGCATGCAGATGAACAGTGCAGGACCGGATTGAGGAGACTATATAAGGAAAACAATACAAGTTTTTGACACATTTGAAGGTTAAATGCCTGCCGATATGGTATTACAGATAGGTGTCTCTTTTATGAAATATATTCTTTTAAAATTTATTTATTCTTCAGTGGCGGGGAAATAATACCATCTCTACGGACACACAGCACCGTGTTTAGACTGCAACGCACTTTGGCTCACAATGTTATGTAATAATAATAATAAATTTGTTTAAATAAAGTTGGTGTTAAAGGCATAAGATTCTTACCCAAATATGTTCCAACGAATCCCAGCGCCAGGAAACTGGAGATTACCAGGACCGCGCCGGATCCCACCAACGCCACTCCGAGGTAATAAAATTCTGGTCTTTTCAGAAACCACGAGTGAGGCGCGCTGGTCATCGCTTCCGTAATACTGGAAATAACAGGAAACAACTGTTACAGAACCAGCGGCTGCATAGGTGGTCAGTTTGTGGACACAATGGATGTAAAGTTCATTGGTTCAGCTCGTAAAATGGCCGCCTGTGTGTAGGCAATGGGGGCCCATTGCCTACACACAGGCGGCCATTTTACGAGCTGAACCAATGTTCAAGGGAAATCAGTGTGTAAACAAAAAGTAGTATTTGGTTAATATCCAGTCACTGGATGAATGAAATATTTGGGGAGGTGAATGCTATGTGCAATTTTGTACGGTCACAGGTTTGCTACACTTCTCTATTTTGTCTTACGGACAGCCACAGTCAGTAAAACAATGTGACCCATTGTTTTACTGACGGCTGGCAACTGTGAAATGCTTTTCATTTCTGTAAACAAGTCTTTTATGAAGAGGAAAATTAGTTAGAAACCTCCTGTTCTACAGGGCAGATTAACAGTCTAGATCCGTATTTAGAATTAGATTAGTTTCCAATGAATTAATCACCCCGGACAACTCCTGTCCACAGCCGCCGGGAATCCGCCCATTTACGATCAGCAGCAGCTAATGGCCGTTCACGGAGAGGAGTTTCCGCTGGAAATATATTTATCCGGAGTAGAAATAAAGTCATAATTGTTGTTGTTTAGGTTTTCCCTGTGCTCAGTCTTTTCCAACTTAAAAAGCATGAATTTTCCATTATAAAGTCCACGTAGTGTTTATACACAGGCACAGAGCTGGAAAGCGTCCATTTCTCCTTCCTCCGTGGTCTCCAGGCACCCGATTTCTCTTGAAAGGAATGATTTATATTAAAAAAAAACGCATGATGAACATCACGTAGATTCTTAAAGGGACATTACACCTCTCATTTAAATGCCAAAAGCAAAGTGGAAATGCTTGATGGACCAAGATGGCCGACAGAATATCATCTGAGGACGGATAAGTTTTGGCGCATTTTATCACCGAACTTCCACCAAATGTAGTCACCACTCGACCTAAACACTGCAATGTTCGTATACAAAGCATGAGGGTACCAGATTTACCATGACTTTCCAACAGAACCGTAACTTAAAATTTTAGCGCCTGGAGTGAGAAGCAATACTGCCAAATGAACCCAAAATATTCATAAACTGTGTCCTCCCCGCTTTAGTGTTGCACCAATGGCGGTCGGCCCCTCTCACACAGCCCTAGTTATGGCCCCGGTTTCCAATACAGCTTTATTAAACTTTACCGCAAAGAGCTAACTGCTAGACAATGGCTAAACTGCTACTGGTTTTGATTAAACACCTCACCTCAGGACCAGGCAGAATTGCTGGAGAGAGTATCTTCACGCAGTGGAGGCAGCCATTTTGTTTTGAACCAATATTTAAAAGAAACGGCCTGACTGAATTTTGTCACTAGATTTTTTTTTTGCCTGCGCTCTCGTGAATATTGGTTCAGTTAACAAAATGGCTGCTCCCACTATGCGAATACCGTGTCTAGGTAATGTCATTAGATCCTAGTAGGTGGCTAGGCTGCGCTACCATGAACATTGAGTAAGTCCATAAAATGTGTGCAGTGGACGCGGGACACTAAGGAAATACATCTCAGTTGAATATTTCATTACCTGAAGCACTGTTGTAGGATCTTTTATCCCAAAATGCTACTGCTCTGTTATATACAGGCAAAATCGCCAAAAGTTACTCGAGTTACTCTGAGGAGCTCTGCTGAACATTTTAGTGAGGGAAATGCCGTGGCTCTATGTGAGATATATATATATATATATATATATATATATATATATATATATATATATATATATATTCTGATTAATTAAGGCACACATAATGAACGCAACGTGCGTACCAATTGGGCAGGGACTGAGGTGAATGACAAACATTCTTTGTAAAGTGGTGCGGAATTGGTGGCGCTACATAAATAAGTGTTGGTGTTGATGATGTGATGTGAGGATACATCTGGTGGTGAATACGGCTCTGATCTACTAGACAGGACACAGATGTGAAATATAAAACATCACAAAAGAATGTAGAGAGAAAAAAAAAATACCTATTCAATTAATGTTACCTGTAAATAATATAGGCATTAATGACAAAACATTAAAAAAATGAAAATAAAAAATGTTTTAATATATTTTTTTTTTCCCCCCATGAAAAACATTAGGATGTAATTAATGGCTACTGTACATTAAAAACTAATGTGTACAGTTGCTTCTGATTGCAAACACATGTTCTAGCATACATACGCAGCTGTCATCCCTGTCACCTACACCCGACCTGTAGCTGGAGCAAGAGATACGGCTGAAAAACATATACCTGAGAGATGTCCAGAGCTTGAATCAGATGCTGCTGATGTGTGCGCTAGCGAGCGAGCTTGGCCCATCCTTACTGTACACCAACTCCGTGCATACGCCCCATCACCTCCGTTCCCTCCCCTGAAACCATAGGCTGTAGTATGGCCTTTGCACTCGAAGATTAATGCATTGCTGCATTCTGTGGCGTATGGTCCAGTTCTGCGCATGCGCAGAGCAATTATGCGCGTTATACGCAACACAATTGCCAGTTAATGAGTCCTTAATGAATTAGGCCCATAATGTTCCGATTCTCAGGTACAAAAAAACCCAAAAAACACCTTATCTGGAAGCCCCCACACAAGCATCTCTCATAATAATTCCCATACATGTATTATTAAGTTTTGTAATATCGTATATTAACATAATGGAACGTAATTACAGAATATCGGTTTCCCCTGTCAATCTGTAAGAACCAGACACTGGATGATCCCACCGAGATGCACATTAAGCTGCGAGTATTCTGAGGGCTGTCTACACAGCTGGCAGACAAAACATTAAGTCCTCATGTGACCTGGGGTGCAAGGAGAAGATGGACTCTGTATACACACACACAGAGCAGACGTGGAAACACAATAAGCCCAGTCACAATGCCTGCTAGGCGTTCAGCCACAGAGCTTGCAATCTAACAGGACCTCCTGCAGAGTTGCGTGCGGCTAGGATGTGACCACGTGGCTTACAGACGTGAAAGGGTTACCGGAGGCACCACGCTCTCGGTTCTGCAGACACAACACATCTCGCAGGTCTCTTATCTGAAATATTACTGCACTTTGTCATAATTGGCGCTGTTTGCTTTCCGCTTGGCAGAGCTTCACCTATAGAGGTGCCGCCTCTGGATCCACTAGGATGAGCCATCTGGTCCCCTGGGTCTCCGCACTGCCACCCCCAGGTGGTAGGAGGGCACAGGAGACAACTGGAGACCTGCCAGGCTGTCAGGTAGCTGCACGGAGGGAGAAGAAGGTGCAAGGTGTCCTCATTAATTGCATTTTATTCATTTCTGTTATATTTTTATTGCTAGTTTAATTGCTATGTCTTTTACTTGTCATGATGGTGCTTTAGGGTATAGATCTGCTTGCAGAATAAGGGCCGATACTGAGAATTACATCCCACATACAGAACAAGAGAAGTGGTACTGTGCAGTCACCTGTGTACAGAGGATAAGTGTAGATACTGAGCATCACACCCAAAAACAGAGCAAGAGAAGTGGTACTGTGCAGTTGTCTATGCACAAAAAATAAGGGTAGATACTGAGCATTACACAGAACATCAAAGTGCAAACTCCTACTGCTTTAATAGCTTGTCTAAAAAATAAAAAATAAACGTTCCAGTTTCTTTCCTACAATACTGCTTGGTGCAGCCGTATTTATGGCTTGAACAAATGATGAGAGATGAGGCGATTGTCGGGATTGTCTCCGTTACAAGCGTTAATCGCGTGTGTGACGCTTAATATTACATTGCGCAGAATGGAGATGCAAATCGGGTCCCATTACAAGTAAAAAACGAGCCCCAAACACCAACAGCTGGTGTACAATTCCGGTCCCTTAGCAGAGAGGAAATGACTCTGAACCCCTCTGCACAAAAAAAAAACCACCCCTAAAAATAAACCCTCTCCTCCCTTTTTCAAAATAATCTCACTCTGCAAATGGAAGCTGGCTTCTACACTGCTCCACAAAACTAGGCCCCGTTCCACGTAATCTGCACTTTGCAAGACCCCCTTCACACCTACACAATCAGCCCAACTCCCCTCCCCCTGTGCAAACATTTGCTCCTCCGCAAACTCATCCATCAACCCACGCGTTTCGGTGAACATATATTCAACGCATGGTAGGTCCAAAGTTAGTTTTGAACTGCCAAACAGATGTTCTGCTCCTTG
This sequence comes from Mixophyes fleayi, assembly GCF_038048845.1. Taxonomy (NCBI): domain Eukaryota; kingdom Metazoa; phylum Chordata; class Amphibia; order Anura; family Limnodynastidae; genus Mixophyes; species Mixophyes fleayi. Next base: position 17,805,536 of record NC_134408.1, read on the forward strand.
CACATGAGCCCAATTGTTTAGGAGACTTGTCCACTTTAAATGCAGTAGAACACTAGTGTCACTCACCGGACTGTGAGTGCTTCTTCCCGGACATTTAGGAACCGTGGCCGTCCTCCATCCTGAGGGACTGCGCATGCGCAGCCCTTTCTATACCTCCAGTGTATGTTCCTTTAACTTAATTGGCAGATCAGGCAACCTCCCTATATTAAGCACCTGTGGTCAACACCACGTTGCCTGATCTTGGAGTCTCATTCCCCATGAGCCTCTGAAGGTGTTCCTGTGTTTCCTTGTTTATTCAGCCCTGCTGATTCCTGTGGTTTCCAAACCACTTCCACCTCTGTGGTTTCCAAACCACTTCTACTACTGTGGTTCCCATACCACTTCTACCATCTACTGTATCATCGTGACTGTGAGCTGATTCCTATCCGCTGCCTCCGTGCACTACAGTCTTCTAATCACTTCAACTCTACCATTTATCATTGGGACTGTTAGCTGATGCCTATCCGCTGCCTCCGTGCACTACAGGCTTCAACCACATCCACTCACCTGTTCATGATTGTGACTGCCAGCTGATTCCTATCCGCTGCCTCCGTGCACTACAGGCTTCAACCTGCAACTCGTCTGTGTTTCATCATCGTGACTGTTTGGCTGATTCCTATCCGCTGCCTCCGTGCACTACAGTCTTCAACCTGCAACTCGTCTGTGTTTCATCATCGTGACTGCTAGCTGATTCCTATCCGCTGCCTCTGTGCGCTTCAGTCTTCAGTCCTCGTCAACTCTACCGTGTTTCCTTGAGTCTGCTGCCACTATTGCTACCCGCTACTCTCCGTGATCATCTGTTCCAGTTCAACTCTGCTCCGGGGTCCCATCGTTACTGCACCTGCTGGTTGCTATTGGTTACCTCCGTGTTCCCGCAGAGACCCGCTGCTGTGACTTCTCAGCGCTACTCATCCATCTACTGCTGATCCGCTCTCCACGCCTTCCTGTGTTCCCTGCTGGTCTACCTACCTGTGCGCTGCACCTGCTAGACCCCCGCTTCACCCATCCAGGGACTTGTATCCTGCTGGCCTCCTGCCCTTCAGGTATCTCTGCACTCCTGTCTGACTGCCTTCTCCTGAACCACGGTATGCATACTTCCCATTGACTGTGCTGTGTATTGCATACCTTGCTGGACTGTGTTGGTTCTCCTCTGGAGTGTACTATCCGCTGAGTCTATTGCCATCATTGACTGTGTTGGTTCTCCTCTGGAGTGTACTATCTGCTGACTCTACTGCCATCATTGACTGTGTTATCTCATGCTGGATTACTTCAAGAGACTTTCTATATTGGCAGTGTTGTTCAGTCATTTATACATTTATATTGTGCATATTACTGTGGATCAAAGTCAAGGTGCCCGTGTATATATTGTGTTGCAGTCTCTCCCCGTGCACCTCCTCACATATATATTCAGTGGTACAACTTGCTAGTGGCAGACCACTGACTCCTGTTTACAGTTTCACCTGTTCCAGTATCCTCTCACATAGCAGTGGTACAACTTGCTAACGCAGACCACTGACTCCCCGGATACCTCCACTTGGATTCCATTCCTTCACTCAGACAGCGGTACAACTTGCTATCCGCAGACCGCTGACTCTCATCACCTCCTCGTTTCTGTTGGACATTCCTCCTCACTATAGCAGTGGTACAACTTGCTACCGCAGACCACTGACTACCTTCACGTGTCCTTTGTCCATACAGTTCCTCGTGTATTACTACCTCCATATTGCCAGTGCTGCTAGTCATAGACTTTCCTGAGCATCTCATCATCTGCTATTTCCTGTTCCGTGATCACCCTGCTACCAGAGTACCATATTACCACCTATACTGCTCTGGTAAGCCTATCACCTGGTGATCCCTGGGTAAAGACTCCTAGTGCCCGTGACAGTAAGATCAGGCCATGACAGACCCAGATACGGAACCTACTGCTAAAGAGATGCTGCAGCATCTGGTCAGCCGTGTGGAGCAACAGGATGCTCGCCAACAGCTGTTACTTCAATGTTACCAATCGTTAACCTCCCAAGGAACATCTGGACAGACTGTTACAGCTAATATTGAAGCTCCTGTGCTTTCCTCCGTCTCCCCAGTGCCATCCCAGGTGTCTACAGCTCCTATGCTTCACCTGCCTACTCCGTCAAAATATGACGGGGACCCCAAAACTTGTAGAGGTTTCCTTAACCAATGTTCAGTCCATTTTGAACTCCAACCTCAAAATTTTTCTACCCATCGTTCCAGAGTGGCCTATCTTATCTCATTGTTTTCTGGACAAGCCCTGGCTTGGGCCTCCCCTCTGTGGGAGAGAAACGATCCAATTCTACAAGATAGTGCCAAATTCATTTCCACGTTCCGAAGTGTGTTCGATGAACCAGGTCGTGTGACCTCCGCTGCTTCCAGCATTCTTCGTTTGCGACAAGGCTCCCATACAGTAGGACAGTATGTCATTCAATTTAGGATCTTAGCCTCTGAACTTCAGTGGAATACTGAAGCATTAGTTGCCGCCTTCTGGCAGGGGCTCTCCGATAAAATTAAAGATGCACTGACTACCCAAGAGCTTCCTTCGTCACTAGAAGATTTGATCTCTCTTTGCCATCGTGTAGACATGAGATTTCGTGAAAGAGAATCTGAGAAAACAACTTCTGCTAAAGCACCTCTTCGTTTAAACCCTCAATTTCGTCCAGTTTCACCTTCTGTGATTCCCATGGAGATAGGACGTTCCAAATTATCTTCAGAGGAGAGGAGACGAAGAGTAAAGAATAGACTCTGTATCTATTGTGCTGATTCCACGCATATGCTCAGCTCTTGCCCTAAGAGATCGGGAAATGCCAGGCCCTAACTAGTTCTGGAGAGGTGAAGTTAGGGTCCCTGGAGTCCTCTCCATCGTTTATGAAATCTAAAGTCTGCGCTTTCGATGTTACGATTTCCTTTGCTACCAAATCCTTTGAGTCACAGGCATTGATTGATTCCGGAGCAGCAGGAAATTTCATTTCTAAATCACTAGTGAATCAATGGTCCCTACCAGTGATCACTTTAAAAACACCCATTACTGTGACGGCTATAGATGGATCACGTCTCATCAATGGTCTCATCACCCAGAGTACGTCTCCAGTAACCCTTCAGATTGGTGTACTACACCATGAAGAAATTTCGTTTTTAATTCTTCCAGTTACGACAAGTCCGATTGTCTTAGGCCTTCCATGGCTTCAATGTCACTCTCCCCAGATTGACTGGCGCACCCCTCAAGTTACGTCTTGGGGGTCTGAATGTCACCATCGTTGTCTCTCTCAAGTTATTCCTCTTAAAGTACAGCGATCTTCCATCTCATCTTCCTCCCCGGGACTCCCTCCTCAGTATGCTTCATTTGCCGATGTGTTTGATAAAGCTCAGTCTGAACGTCTTCCTCCTCATCGTTCTTGGGATTGTCCGATCGACCTTCTACCTGGCAAGACTCCTCCCAGGGGTCGGGTCTATCCTCTCTCGTTACCTGAAACTCAAGCCACATCTGAGTACATACAGGAGAATCTCCAGCGTGGGTTCATTCGACCTTCCACCTCTCCCGCTGGAGCTGGGTTCTTCTTCGTCAAAAAGAAGGATGGATCATTACGCCCTTGTATAGATTTTCGTGGACTCAACGCCATTACTATCAAGAATCGGTATCCCATTCCGCTGATCACTGAGCTATTTGATCGCATCAAGGGAGCTCGGATATTTACTAAGTTGGATCTTCGTGGTGCCTACAATTTAATAAGAATCCGTTCCGGTGACGAATGGAAGACCGCGTTTAACACCAGAGATGGGCATTACGAATATTTAGTAATGCCCTTCGGGCTGTGTAATGCCCCCGCGGTTTTCCAGGGTTTCATCAATGAGATCTTTCGGGACTTATTATATGTATGTGTCGTTGTCTACCTGGACGACATATTGATCTTCTCACAGGACCTGCCTTCTCATCACCAACATGTGGCAGAGGTCCTCTCCAGACTACGGAAAAACTCGTTGTTCTGTAAATTGGAAAAATGTTCATTCGAGTTACCCCAGATTCCATTCTTGGGGTATATAGTTTCCGGAGTTGGCCTGAAGATGGATCCAGACAAAGTAAATGCTGTACTACATTGGCCTCAGCCAACTACTCTTCGTGCCATCCAGCGTTTTTTAGGTTTTGCCAATTACTATAGACGCTTCATTCAAGACTTCTCATCCATTGCATCTCCCATTGTGGCCTTAACTCGGAAAGGGGCTAATACTAAGCAATGGTCATCTGAGGCTCTCCAAGCCTTTCAAATCCTCAAAGAGTCCTTCTCGTCTGCTCCCATTCTGCGACAACCTGATGTGACACTCCCCTTCTTCCTAGAAGTAGATGCCTCTAATGTGGGCTTAGGAGCTATTCTCTCCCAACGCTCGGAGCAACAAAAATTACATCCTTGTGCCTTCTACTCTCGGGGTCTTCTGCCCGCAGAGAAAAACTATACTATCGGGGACAAGGAGTTGCTGGCCATCAAAGCTGCATTAGAGGAATGGAGATACTTGTTGGAAGGAGCTCGCCATCCGGTGACGATCTTCACGGATCATAAGAACTTGTCATATTTGCAATCTGCTCAATGCTTGAACCCTCGTCAAGCAAGATGGTCTCTTTTCTTTTCCCGTTTTGAATTAATTATAACCTTCAAACCAGCTGCTAAGAACAAGAAAGCTGACGCTCTATCTCGAGCTTTTGTGACGTCCTCTGATGTAGAAGAGGTTCCCAACCATGCTATTCTAGACCCCAAATGTATTTCTCTGGCTGCTTCATCCACCAAAATGCTACCATTTGGGAAGACCCTCGTGCCTCCTACTCTGAGGCGGAAAATCCTTTCGTGGTTCCATGCCTCTCGTTTTTCTGGACACGCCGGTGAACATAAGACCTTTGAGATTCTCTCTCGTAGTTACTGGTGGCCTTCAATGAGGAGAGACGTCAAAGAGTTTATTGCTTCCTGTGATTTATGTTCTCAGTTCAAATCCTCCCGCAGAACTCCAGCAGGGTTGCTGCGACCACTACCCATTCCGTCCAAGCCTTGGACCCATATTAGTATGGATTTCGTTACTGATTTGCCACCAAGTAAGAATCACAATACTATTTGGGTAGTGGTAGACAGATTTTCGAAGATGGCTCATTTCGTCCCTCTGTCCGGTTTACCTTCCTCGTCTACTCTGGCTGAACATTTCATTAAAGAAATCTTCCGCATCCATGGATGTCCGTCTGAGATTGTGTCAGATAGAGGAGTACAATTCGTTTCCAGATTCTGGCGGGCCCTTTGTAAAACCTTGGGCATACGATTAGCACTCTCATCGTCTTACCATCCGCAATCTAACGGACAAACGGAACGAGTCAATCAAGATCTTGAGACTTTTATTAGGATGTTCTCGTCAGCCAACCAAGACAACTGGGTAGAATTGCTCCCTTGGGCTGAATTCGCCCATAACAACATGTATCATGAGTCATCATCCAAAACTCCATTCTTTGTGGTCTACGGTCACCATCCGTCTTTTCCGGAATTTCCTGCCCTCCCGCCCACCCAAGTTCCTGCTGTGGAGACTGCTTGTCAGACCTTCAAAAATATCTGGTCTCAGGTCAAAACCTGTTTAAAGAAGACATCTAACAAATATAAGTCTTTCGCAGATAAGAAGAGGCGGGCTATTCCACCACTAAAAATTGGAGATCGTGTCTGGTTATCTACCAAAAATATTCGTTTGAAGGTTCCATCTATGAAATTCGCCCCTCGTTTTATTGGTCCATATAGGATCATTCAAGTTATCAATCCAGTATGTGTTAAACTTCTTCTTCCTAAGAATCTTCGGATTTCCAATGCCTTCCATGTGTCCTTGCTCAAACCTCTCATCATCAACCGTTTCTCGACTCCTTCCTCAGCACCGCAGCCAGTTCAAGTTCATCAGGAGGAGGATTTCGAGATTACTGAGGTATTGGATGCAAAAATTTCGCGAGGAGTCCTCCGTTTCCTCGTTCATTGGAAGGGCTTTGGTCCTGAAGAGCGTTCATGGATCAAAGCTGAAGATCTTAATGCTCCTGCCCTTCTGAAGAAGTTTTATTCCAAAAATCCGGACAAACCCGGTTCCAGGCGTTCTGTGCCCACCTTTAAAAGGGGGGGTACTGTCACTCACCGGACTGTGAGTGCTTCTTCCCGGACATTTAGGAACCGTGGCCGTCCTCCATCCTGAGGGACTGCGCATGCGCAGCCCTTTCTATACCTCCAGTGTATGTTCCTTTAACTTAATTGGCAGATCAGGCAACCTCCCTATATTAAGCACCTGTGGTCAACACCACGTTGCCTGATCTTGGAGTCTCATTCCCCATGAGCCTCTGAAGGTGTTCCTGTGTTTCCTTGTTTATTCAGCCCTGCTGATTCCTGTGGTTTCCAAACCACTTCCACCTCTGTGGTTTCCAAACCACTTCTACTACTGTGGTTCCCATACCACTTCTACCATCTACTGTATCATCGTGACTGTGAGCTGATTCCTATCCGCTGCCTCCGTGCACTACAGTCTTCTAATCACTTCAACTCTACCATTTATCATTGGGACTGTTAGCTGATGCCTATCCGCTGCCTCCGTGCACTACAGGCTTCAACCACATCCACTCACCTGTTCATGATTGTGACTGCCAGCTGATTCCTATCCGCTGCCTCCGTGCACTACAGGCTTCAACCTGCAACTCGTCTGTGTTTCATCATCGTGACTGTTTGGCTGATTCCTATCCGCTGCCTCCGTGCACTACAGTCTTCAACCTGCAACTCGTCTGTGTTTCATCATCGTGACTGCTAGCTGATTCCTATCCGCTGCCTCTGTGCGCTTCAGTCTTCAGTCCTCGTCAACTCTACCGTGTTTCCTTGAGTCTGCTGCCACTATTGCTACCCGCTACTCTCCGTGATCATCTGTTCCAGTTCAACTCTGCTCCGGGGTCCCATCGTTACTGCACCTGCTGGTTGCTATTGGTTACCTCCGTGTTCCCGCAGAGACCCGCTGCTGTGACTTCTCAGCGCTACTCATCCATCTACTGCTGATCCGCTCTCCACGCCTTCCTGTGTTCCCTGCTGGTCTACCTACCTGTGCGCTGCACCTGCTAGACCCCCGCTTCACCCATCCAGGGACTTGTATCCTGCTGGCCTCCTGCCCTTCAGGTATCTCTGCACTCCTGTCTGACTGCCTTCTCCTGAACCACGGTATGCATACTTCCCATTGACTGTGCTGTGTATTGCATACCTTGCTGGACTGTGTTGGTTCTCCTCTGGAGTGTACTATCCGCTGAGTCTATTGCCATCATTGACTGTGTTGGTTCTCCTCTGGAGTGTACTATCTGCTGACTCTACTGCCATCATTGACTGTGTTATCTCATGCTGGATTACTTCAAGAGACTTTCTATATTGGCAGTGTTGTTCAGTCATTTATACATTTATATTGTGCATATTACTGTGGATCAAAGTCAAGGTGCCCGTGTATATATTGTGTTGCAGTCTCTCCCCGTGCACCTCCTCACATATATATTCAGTGGTACAACTTGCTAGTGGCAGACCACTGACTCCTGTTTACAGTTTCACCTGTTCCAGTATCCTCTCACATAGCAGTGGTACAACTTGCTAACGCAGACCACTGACTCCCCGGATACCTCCACTTGGATTCCATTCCTTCACTCAGACAGCGGTACAACTTGCTATCCGCAGACCGCTGACTCTCATCACCTCCTCGTTTCTGTTGGACATTCCTCCTCACTATAGCAGTGGTACAACTTGCTACCGCAGACCACTGACTACCTTCACGTGTCCTTTGTCCATACAGTTCCTCGTGTATTACTACCTCCATATTGCCAGTGCTGCTAGTCATAGACTTTCCTGAGCATCTCATCATCTGCTATTTCCTGTTCCGTGATCACCCTGCTACCAGAGTACCATATTACCACCTATACTGCTCTGGTAAGCCTATCACCTGGTGATCCCTGGGTAAAGACTCCTAGTGCCCGTGACAACTAGATTCCCTTTAAACAAGTTATCTTTTGTATACATAAGGTTACAACGGGTTTCTGCGCACAAAGGGCTTATGTCATGTGTTCATGAACGTTACTGAAAAACACTGTGGAATAAGCCGCAGTTCTGCATTTACGTCACTGAAACCACACTTATGTAAGCTACGTTGATGGGGGGAGACTTCTCTTGGGGCATAGTGGATTTAGTGTTAATGTCCACAACAAAACCCGTTTTTAACCAGAGACTTTTCTTCAGATTCACTTGTAGTTGAATACAGACGTGCGCATGCCCGAATTAAGCAAATTTAAAAAAAGTGTTCGACAAAGTTAGAAGTTACATTAATGTAAAGGCCATTGCCAGTCTTGCCTGAATCTTTTGACGTAATCCTGCCCACATGACCCGGGACCCCTTCCACTGCGTACTTGCGGTCCCTGGTGGAATTACCCGGAGGAATGAATTCCAGAGCAGGGGACCCAGCGGACTCATTTCATGCTATGTCTGACGCAGCAAGAGGCTCTGATGTGGTCTGCTCATGAATCGGGGCCCTTTGGCTCATTTCGTCAGGAACTCGCCAACATGGGAGGGGAGGACACCTTAATGATGGGATCTTACAGCTTAGAGGGACCACAGGGATAGAAAAACACATTTTTCATACTATGGTCATTTTATATATTAGCCAATGGTGGCACTAACTGCATGTTGTTCGTCTCCAATTAGCAGATAACAAACTTTACAAAGTCATCAGAGGGGGGTGATGAACAGATCTCACGCTATAGTCTGTCCAGCAATAAAGACGACTGTTCATCCTACTAATTACAGCAGAAGACACATGAACATGACAGAGAGGTTTTCTTCTGTACTGTGGGGTAATTCCTCAAATGAGCAGTAACAATAAAATGTTTGGGGGGGTGGGGGGGGGGGGGGTCTGTGGAATAGATTAAGGCATAAAACAGACATTAGAAGCCTGTGATTAATTTGTCTGCAATAATTAACACTCAGGTGGGCAGCACGGTGGCTCAGTGGTTAGCACTTCTGCCCCACAGCACTGGGGTCATGAGTTCAATTCCTGACCATGGCCTTATCTGTGTGGAGTTTGTATGTTCTCTCCCGTGTTTGCGTGGGTTTCCTCCGGGTGCTCCGGTCTCCCCCCACACTCCAAAAACATACTGGTAGGTTAACTGGCTGCTATTAAACTGACCTTAGTCTCTCTCTCTCTCTGTCTGTGTATGTTAGGACATTTAGGGGCATATTCAATTAGCTTTTGGATTCGCGGTAACGCGCCGGAACAGCCGCGAAACGTAATACACGGTACCGCAATAACGTGAATTTTCGTTCGCAGCCCATAGGGTTGAGAACGAACGAAAATCACGTTATTGCGGTACCGTGTATACCGCATACGCGGCACTGTTCCGCACGCGCGTTACCGTGAATCCAAAAGCTAATTGAATATGCCCCTTAGACTGTAAGCTCCAATGGGGCAGGGACTGATATGAATGAGTTCTCTGTACAGCGCTGCGGAATTAGTGGCGCTATATCCAATAACCGATGATGATGAAGGGAAGTGAATGGACTAGTTACAATTTTAAACAATAACAAAAACTTGAAATAGTTCACAGTATACTGGTTTTAAATTTGCCTTTCTGCACAAAGGATCATTGATCCCTATTAGAAACAGTTTAGAGAAATGCAATATCGGACCCAACGGACGTCTATAGGTGATTGGCCCGAAAATCATGTGAAAAAGCTGTAGTGTGTACCCAGCCTAACTGCAAGGCTCTTGTACAGTAGCAGGTAACCTGTAAACACACGGATTCCAAACCAATAAACACAGAACGAAAAACAAACTTGACATTTAATATTGATTACCGGACATTTAGAGAACATAAACTTGACATTTAATTTCTTGATTTATGGGGCATTATTTCTCTATCGAAAAAACACAAGTTTGCTATCGTCAAAGCGCTATTTAAACGAAAAGTGCATTCAATAAACCGCATTACTGTTCGCGGTCCAGTTCTCCGCAATGTGTTCAGAACTCAGAGTCTCCGCTGGAGATTCCAGAACGCTGCATGTTCTATTGTTCACGCGTTAGCGCACGACATTACATTATTCTGTTACTCGTTCGCTTGAACGGTGTTCTTACTTAGCGCATCATATGAGCATGAAACGCACACAGCATTTTTTTTTATTTTTTAGGTGCATTTAATGCACTCTTCGTAAGTATTGATGTGAACGAAGCTTCAAACTGCCGGCAGGACCAGCGTTGTCACAAGTATGAAACTAGAGAAGTGAAAAGCTCTCACGATTTGGTTCAAGGCAGCAGCTTCAATGGGCATCCACAGGTACAATGAATGCACGCTCACGCGTTTAGCTTTATTCAGATCAACCCTGCGCGGGCGGGGGGGGGGGTTTTGGAGTTGGAATCAGCTGTATTTACCTTCACCTGCTTCTTGGCACGGAGCTGCCAACAGCCCGGCCGCCACAATACCCTGCAGAACACACTTCCGTGTGGGTCAGATACGAGACACCTTCATGTAGGACACCGCTCGGAAACATGACAGAGCAAACAGCCGGCATCTGCCCAGAGACGCTACGCTCCTACATCGGCTGTAATAAATCCTCATTAACCTAATTACCTCATTTTAAGCAGCTGGGCAGATACCTCCATAGAGATGCTTTGTGCTCGTTTTGGTTTTACATTAATCCACAAAGCGAAATATAGAAAGATAAAAATAAAAAAATAAAAAACAAAAGGAGGATGGACGAGATGCCCTAATTCTTCACAATTATCCTGAAAGGATGTTTAAATAAATAAAGACGGAGGTTATAGTAAAAAAATAAAACAGCACGGTTGTTGACTATAATTCTGGCGTTTTATCTGTAATCATGCTAGGATACAGGATACACTGAGTTTATTCCTGGTACGGTTCCAGAATAAGAGAAGTTGGTGGCCTACATACGTGATGCCCTATACAATGGGAACAGAAATGCAAACTAGAGAAATGTATATAAAAGAAGAATATAAAAAGGGTCAGGATTAAAGGGGGACAGGCTGAGAGAGGAAACTAAGAGGGTGCACAAATAGGGAGGGCGAAATTCATTTAGTCAATCCAAAACAAGGGAGTTACTACCATAGATGCAGAGGGTACAGGGCTATGGGGGGGGGGGGGGGCACAGGTGACGGGTGAGCTTTTCCACAATTGAGTGCTACCTACGGGCCCCTACACAATTTCACTATGGGGCCCATAAATTTCTAATTACGACCGTTTCAAAGGAAAACTAAAATGGTGCATCATTTTCAGACTGCAAAATACCACTTGATATAAGCTTTTAAACACATAAATGAAGTCAACGAAAGGGAAATTAAAGGCAGAATGTGATACCAGACAACATGCTGAAATGTGTTTTGTGTATTTCCACACAAGTGGTGAGCTTTGGGTTGAGAACCTCTGCCGTAGGATAACAATGAATGGGTGCCATCTACCTGGACAGCCAAATCTGTGTTACCTGCCTTCATCCGTGTTAACACCAACCATCAACTTAGCGTTCTGACGTCATAATAGAGGGGATGGGACAAGATCGGTTCAGGTCAGGCTGGGGAGAATTGGACTGCAGTGTCCTTATACGATTCTGATAATCATCATCACCATTCATCACCAATTATTTATATAGCGCCACTAATTACGCAGCACTGTACAGAGAACCCACTCACATCGCGAGAGCGAGAGCGAGCGAGCGAGAGCGAGCGAGCGAGAGCGAGAGAGAGCGAGAGAGAGAGAGCGAAAGAGAGCGAAAGCGAGAGCGAGCGAGAGCGAGAGAGCGAGAGACTAGGGTCAATTTGTTAGCAGCCAATTAACCTACCAGTATGTTTTTGGAGTGTGGGAGGAAACCAGAGCACCCGGAGGAAACCCACACAAACACAGGGAGAACATACAAACTCCTCACAGATAAGGCCATGGTCGTGAATTGAACTCATGACCCCAGTGCCGTAAGGCAGAAGTGCTAACCACTATGCCACCGTGCTGCCCACAATCTCCCGATACGTTTACTTATATACCCGTGGATGTTATCAGTGGCTGGTTTATCCAAGCCAACTTGCATTTTAAGTTTAGTGGTCACTTAAAGTGGCTGTCCGCCCACCTTAATATATCATGCCCATCCTATATGGAAATGAAGAGGGGTCTACCACTCAACACTAGGGGCCAACAGGAACTTTTACCGACCTCAGTAGAGAGAACTCCCCAAAGTTAGGGGTCTACAGTAAATTTTTTTAGGCTACCTGGCTCCCAGGGATTCGTCCAGTCCTGACCTAAACACACTTAAGACAATAAAGTTTTCCAGAGTCCTGGAATTCAGCTGCTGTCCTGTAACTCTACGGGTTCAGTCACTGATTACTTTGCAGCTACTGAAGTCTGAACAACAGATGCTGGCTGCAGGCTATTGTGTAAACTGGAATATCTGTTCACCTCGTCTTTCTAGCAATGGTTACAAACTTACTATTAATCCAAAAACCTTTGAGGAAATCTCAGGTTACGCCCATTAAAGTGAAATACCAGCAGTTTACAGCTTATATCCACTACAATTAAACGTTAAATACTCTGTATTTCAGTTATGTAGCGCTTTTAATAACCCAGCTATCTAGCACATAAGTTAAGAACACAAAGACAGAACATTATGAATGGAATCTAATATGGCAAAATAACAATGTTGATTAAAAAGGAGAAATACAGAAATAGAAAGAAAACTTACGCAATTGCTTATCTACTGTGAGAGGACACCACAAAAAAATGGAACTATTCTCCCAACACTGTTGGCTTCCTGGTCACATTCAGTGATATTTTAAACATGCTGCTCCAGCCCCTTGTGAGGTCAACAGAAATAGACTGTATAGATTCTAATGGAGTTTATGACTTCCACTACGTAGTTCAGTGGGGAATTCTTAAAAATGGAATTTTGTTTTGTCTGCACATTATAGACTTTTATCTTCAATCAACCATCACAAATGCACACGCAGATACATATTAAATATGATAATAGTAGGCATATTATTGGGGACAATATGTTATTACTATATCTTTGCTAAGGAGTTCGTATTTAATTCAAACATATGTTAGGGGTTAATCTTACAGCTAGTATTGTGACTTCCCAGAGGCCTCAAGTTTCCTTGCATCTGGATCATACCCCTAGGTGACAAGTGGTTCTCAATACATCCTGATGTATGTAATCCTTTTTAGGACAGAACAAATAGACAGAGGAGATGTTGCAAAATACATTAACCCCTGCTCTACTGGCACACAGGGAGTCCAGAATTTCATCTTTTATATTTTAACCCATAATTGTGTCATAACGACGACAATCCATTACAAAAATGGATAGATGATACACAAATAGACGATGCGTTTCATGTGATATTTGTTTTTTGCCAGGAAACCTATTTAGAAGGAATAGGCGATGACTTGCAGCCAGGACTGGACCTTTATTATGTAACAGTCTTTGAACGCTCAGCCGTTGTCATAGGATGTTGTTAGGATAATAAATTTGTCTTCAGCCTTCTGCTTCAAAAGGAGGATAATTGGTGCAAGATTAGAGGCACAAGGCTGGCATTACACAGAGATAACTCACTACATAGGGGAAGCGTCTCCTCTGTCTGTGATGTCACAGGAGACAATGCAACAAATGTGATTGGAGCAGAGCCAGGGTAATTTGTTGTAGGTTTCGGAGAAGCCACATCTGTATGTACGATGTCAATGCAAAGTAGTTATGAAGACACAACTGATTATAAGGAAACATGGGACGGGGATTTAAATCTTACTTTAAATTTTATTTTTTACAAAAAACAGGGCTTGCAGTTTTGAAATTTAGCATTAACAGTGCAGAGACTGGTTAAAAGCTTCATTGCAATGTACAGCTATTACACACATACCATGATTGATGAAAATCAGCTATAGCACTGTGCCCCTACTCCCCGAGTTATAAATGCCTTAGTAATCATTTACCGTATTTCCCCATGTATAAGACGCACCTTCATTTTTTTTCTCCGAAATTAAAAAAAAAAAATATATATATTTGCTGTTAAAAAAATTTGTTCCGTTCCGCTGAAGTGTGTCGATTGTGTAGCAGCCGGCCAGCACACTCTCCCTGCCTGTATCTGCCAAATGGATCTGCACATAGTGTGCAGCCGCCGGCAGCAAGATCCCCCGCTGCCCCTGTATAAGACGCACCCCGTTTTTAGATCCTAATTTTTTTTAAAAAAGGTGCGTCTTATAATTGGGGAAATACGGTAATTTAGCTCTTGATGCGGATTGGTTCCTTTGACAATGATCATGTGATCATACAGAGCCAATGTACTGAAAGCTGGCAGCTTGATGATGTCACTGGATGTTTCTCAAGCGCACACTGTGCATGCTCCTGCCAGTACTTGAGATGTTCATACGCATTAATACTCATGAAGATTCATAGCTGCCCAGTAGGTTGCCTAGGTCATACTGGGGTGTACAAAGGTGAAGGAACTATTGGACAAAAAGCGCTTCAGAAAGGACTTCCTATAAATGTAAATGTCAGTTGTGTATTTATCTATTTCATGGGCAGGTACTCTTTAAAGTTGGGAGCCAGGCCTAAAAATTAGTAGCCTACAGTATTGGCATAACATTTGTGGAGCAAGAGCCCTTGCAGACTATTGGTCAAAGCCTAATTTAGGGATGTGTCTATATTGTCCTTACACAAATATCCCTTAAAATAAAAATAAAATGAAAAAAAAAAAAAAAATGGTTATCAACGATTGCTGTATTGTTACATGCAGTGACCTGGATATAATGCCCGAATAACCAGAATATTACATAGCATATACAGGGACGGATCTAGACTTCTTTTATGAGAGGGGAGGACGGGTTTATCAATTGACGTTGTAACAAAAATTGTATATCCAGATTTCAGATGCCGTGTCCTATGCCTGCCTTCAAGTGTTCGACCTCTGAAGATAATGTATTCCATTAATAACTTTATTCAATTGCAGGAATTTATTTACTCATTTTCATTTTTCACAATATACAGGGACTGTAGTTTATTAAAAAAAAAAGAAAAAAAAAAGTGCAAACTCAACATAACAGAAAATATGATCAAATCGCACAAATTATAAACCCCTCATGTTATCAAAAACACAACACCCTCCCAGATCACACATCATCAAATTCACAATACAAAGAATGTACACCACTTCGCCCACTCCCCAAACCAAATCCACCGGAGACTGCCCTCCCTCCCTATCCAAGTTTCCAAAGCTTAAGGCTTTGAAAAAGTAGAAGAAAGGTCATAACGAGCAGCATTACATAAACCTCCCCCTCCGTTGCATTTTTTGACAGGTGAATGGATAAGAAACTGACTGAAATCACGGACCTTAATAAAGGGACGTAGGATGAGTGCACACGTTTGCTTTGCACATATATTTACTAAACTGTGGGTTTGAAAAAGTGGAGATGTTGCCTATAACAACCAATCAGATTCTAGCTGTCATTTTGTAGAATGTACTAGATAAATGCCAACTAGAATCTGATTGGTTGCCATAGGCAACATCTCCACTTTATGAAACCCGCAGTTTAGTAAATATATCCCCAAGTCTCCTACATTCCTGCTCTGCTATCGGTTTTTGTAATATGCCAGTGTGCACCAAGTCCAAGTCGCTCCATCGAGACCAACGATCGCTCTGTTAGAATCCGAATCCTCTCTTCTCCGTTCACCAGTCATAAACCAGTAGATGTCAGATCAGTCCATTGGAGGTGTATGCTCCTATGCAATTCACACCAGCAATAAACTAACCAACCGTGCAAAAAGAAAAACACCTGGGTGTTTAATAACCGTCTTCTCAGATATTACATGGAGAAGCCAATTGGGGTCACAGATTCCGAGAGATCCTGAGAACAATTTTCTTTTTTTTTCTGTGCTCAGAAATCTGTACAACTTTCCATCTCGATGGGATTATCGTGCTGTGTGTAATTGGGGTGAATTAAGCCATGAACAGCGCAAATGAACGACCCAGCAATCGGATTTACAGAGAGTCCAGCTGGGCATAGGACAGTATGATGCTACGTATTAGTCATTTACATGAATAAGTTGAACATTCATAAAAGAAACAAAGCGAGTTTGCTCTAAGGTGTTTTAGTGACATTGTGCACGCAGCACAAATGTTTTATAACGGTAACCAGTTCGATATCCGCCAAGTTAGGCTGATGAAAGGAAATGTGCGATTGTCTAAGGCAGCAGCAATTGACTCTCCAGCACCTGCATGTGAGGGCGGCCCATCTCAATCTTACATCCCTTTCTGGAGAAGAATGGGCTGTATAGATTGGTGGATTCACACTCCGGGTTAGGGCCACTGAAGTAATAACAAGCACACCCCTGCTATGCTTGACCATTTCAGCTTTTTGCCCTGCATTAATGTTTTCGGCCAATCTATACGGCTGTGGTGTGTGACTTTAAGCTGTCTGTCAGTGATATTTTACAATTATGCTTATCAACCTATTAAAGCTATTTCTAAGTAGACAGACATTCAGGCACATGGCATTAGATACAATGACCTCCAGCATGTTTTACTGCATTAATAAAAAAAAAAAGACCGATCATTGGTGAAAGATCCACATCACATTCAAATATTTTAGCACTATATCCAGTGAACCCTTTAGAAGCAAGGAGTATGAGAGAAGATATCCTGCAATACCCTCCCCCTGGGAGACGCACATCAGACAGGTAAGAATACTTACCAGTGGCTTCTGAAGATGGCTAGGAATATAAGCAGTGCTCCCAGGCAGTAGCACGCCACGTACGGATACCCGAAGAACCTCGAGAGTGAGTGTGTCCTGTACTCCCATCTCGCCACCTGCCGGGACAGTGACTGGTGTTACACTAGGGGCACAATCATTTTGAAAAAAAAAAACAAAACACTTGTACAATAGGGACATTTTTTTGTATAACTCTTTTACTGTACCACTGTCAGTGCTATACATAGTGTACTCACTAAATATACTTTTAATAAAGTACCAATTCACATTTTCTGGCATGCCATCACTTGGAAAATCTCACTGTTTAAAAAAAAAAATTAAAAATTCAAGTTGGCAGCTATGGAGACTATAGAGAGTTAAAAAAAAACACACAACCCCCAATTTTTTTTCTGCATGGTTTGCAACACGTTTTCCTGTTTAAAGCCACAATTAAGATTTGCACAGCTCAAAAATCCTCCTGGTGTTATCCCAAGAGGGGACACTGAGGACAGATTTATCAAACCTTTTGAAAAAGAACAGTGGAGATGTTGGCCCATAGCAACCAATCAGATTCTAGCTGTCATGTTCTAGAATGTACTACATAAATGACAGCTAGAATCTGATTGGGCAACACCTCCACTGTTCCTTTTAAGATGGTTTGAAAAATCTAGCCTATTATGTGCATATTATCACCCTGGTGTTAACTGAACCACTGTGTGACAGCCTTACTAGACTTATGGTGGTCACACAATAAAGCTGGGTACACGCTACACAGTTTTCGTCCAATAATGGTCTCAACCAGCCGACACACGACCGCTCGTTCGAACGTCGGGTCAGTGTGTGTAGTGACAAGATGGTCAAAAGTCTGCCCAAATGGATGATTGTCGCCTCATTCGGTTGGTCGTAGTGTTCAATATTTTCGTTCCAATCTCCTTTCCGTTGTGTAGTGTGTATAAATTTAACAGAAACATTCACTTTCTGTGACAAAACCAATCTATTCTCCATCACATTGCCGACAAAATAGACCTGGTACGGTACAGACAATTCTAATAATACAATTGTTTGATAGTTATTGGCGTCTTCTGGTGTCGATGTGCCCAATTCATGCAACAATTAGAGAAACAACTAGTGTTCTGGACTACTGGATTGTTTGGGACTACCTCTAACAATTCATTTTCATATATTTAGTTTATTTTTTAGCAAAACATCCCCCCCCCCCTACGAGAACACTAATCATTAAAGGCACTTCATAGCTTTAAAACGTTGTAATACATCTGCATAATATTCGGACTGCTAAAAGGCCCCTGTGCCTTCTCCCCTTGTTGCTAGCTGCTACTGTTTATTAGCTCAGCATGGGGTTTCCAAGCAGATGCCCACGGCGTATCGAGAAGGCTGGGCGCGACCGCGTCACTCGGAGATCCTCTGCACCACCATACACAAAAGAATATAATGCAGCTAATCTCCTCGTTTACCTGACACAGAACAATGACCATTTGCTGTATAAGAAGAAGAAACAAAAAAATTGCAAACCACACAAGAAAAGCAAACAGGGTGAGCAGGGGATGTGTGCCCTGGTGAGGTGGAGATCGACCACTCCCAAACTTATCAGTGTTAATGACTGCAGTGCTAATCTCTCACAATAGACGCAACGCAAGGGACACCCTAATATCTGCCCCAATGATGTCAAGGTGACAAGGTATTGGCATAGACCACATCTATCTAACTGATAATGAACGGTTTGCCTGAATGAGCACAGACCTAGTGCACGGATCACATGCAGAGACTCATAACACCAGCAACTCAATAATAAGACAAAACACAGATATGCAGCCTCCAACGAAGACCTGGGGCCAACCTGTGGCTCTCCAGGTGTTGTGACACTACAAGCCCCAGCATGCTTTGCCAATAGACAGCCAGACGATTGCTTTCAAGGTATGCTGGGACTTGTAGTGTCACACACACCTGGAGAGCCACAGGGTGGCCAGGACTGCTCTGTCAGTTTGTTTAGAATATAGATAAATCATATTTGCTGACTTTGAATGATTGAGCTCCGGGAGATCCCGGATAGGGGGCGTGGTGGGAGGGTGGAAGGGGGGCGGGTCACAACCGATTCACTGTGAATCGCGTAATTAGGGCTCCCCTCACTAGGGAGTGGGCAGGATGCGTGAGAATGGCTTTCGGGAGTCTCACGGACATTCCGGGAGAGTGGGAAAGTATTGAGGTAAATTAGAAAGCAGAATCTTGCAATTCAAATGTTTAAATCGTCTCCCTCTCTTAGGGTCATCACAAGTGCACACTGTTACCCTGTACAAGTGCCACAGTGCAACAGCAATGGCCTTATTGCTTCAGTGACCTGATAACATGACCCCTTGTCCCTAATACTACCAGATACTGTTATAGCGTGACACCAAGAGTATCATCATAGTAATGATGTGGAGCCAGAGTGGAGTTTACGTTTTATTGATTCTAATAAGAAACCACAATAGTAAATAAATCGTTGAATTAACATTTAAGGGATGACAATGACAACATAGGGGATTTCTTTAATAAAATAATGAAATACTGTTATTTTACATACAATATCCATGGAATGCTGAGCCAGGCTCTGCATATAATATATATATATATATATATATATATATATATATATATATATATATATATATTCAATGTAGTTTTTGCGTTCTTTTAAGACCTCAAACACAAAAAAAAAAAAAAGGCTTTACTGAAAGGACAAAACATTTATTCATGTTATTTAAACCTGATATCACCATCCATCGCCGCGAGTTATGGCCAATGGTAACCCTACTTCGTATAGGGCGGAGCGAGAAACTGCCCTACAATAAGTCGGCCCATAAACTTTTAGGGGCATATTTATGAAGTGGTGCTAGTACAGTTTCACCCTCTTTCCGTAACTCCAACGCAAGTTGGAGCGTGCCGCATATTTATGAATGGTGCATCGCAGGAGATATTGTGGATATCTGCTGCTTTGCACTCCTTTTCGTTTTTGGGAGCAGTCACCATTCTACAGCATGGCGACTGCTCCCTCTTGCAAGCTAACAAGTTCCGAAAAATATTTTTTCCGGAAACTTGTCATGTTAATGTACTCCAGCTGAAGCTGGCGTACATTATCATAAATGAAAAATTTCAGTGCTGTCCGCTCTGCTCCGAAGAGCAGAGCTGGACAGCGCATGTGTGGAGGGATCACATGATCCCTCCCTGTCACTCACAGCTCGCTCTCTAAAACTATAATTGCAGAGACAGAGCGGAGATGTTTGTGCGCATGTGCAGGTCTTCGAACTGCACATGCGCAATTGCAGTATGAAGGAAAACGAAGAGGACAAGGAGGAGATCCGTAAATACCGCATTCTGAAAAGGCGTGGTCAGTATGTTTTTTTAATCACAGAAACAGCAGTTTATCGGAACTGCTGTTTCTCTGTTGGGTTCTTCATAAATTTGAGAAATAGTTTAATCCTTATCAATGCGATAAGGATTGAAAGCTATTTTTCACTTTATATGAACATTGATAAATGTGCCCCTTAGTTTGAGAGGAAAATGAGCCTTTAGTAGAAAGGATATGTCACGGTGTGTGAAGGAAGCATCAGGAGTCTGGAGATACGACGTTCCGACCTCCCTGTCTCACCGTGTTCCGCACACATTACACAACTGGTTCATACTGTGTCCCAGGGACTGGGAGAAAACTCCAGCTGGAACACATTGCCACACACAGATAGGTCAGGGGCGAGATCTACGCACACTGCCCCCGCCACGTGCACCTTGTGTTACACACAGCGATACTGTGTACCGATTAGCAGGATTTCACTCACTTATCAGTCCATTGTCTAACTGCTTCTAAACACTTCACACAGAGGGAAAAAAAGATCCCGTAATTGTGATCTAGGAATAATATACAATAATATGTATGTACACCAGGCTACTCTGAATTAGCTTTCTGCATTTACAGATATTTATTACACTACTGCTGTCCTGCATCAAGCTTGCAGTGTACCCGAGACCAGGACATGGGAATGTAACCATTATCTTACATGTATTACACAACTGTCCTGCCAGAAAAAGCACAGTATGTTCAAGCTATTGTGGGGAATGTAGGTAGCGGGGTGGAGCTTCAGCTGTTAAAATGCTGCACAAAAAAAAAAAAAAGAAAACAAAGGAGTACAGCCTGCGAGCACTTCAGCTACTAAAGCTCTGCACTGGACTGTCGTAGTGATCTTTTCACTGTCAAACAGGGGGAGCGGATTCAACGCTGTGCAATAAAGGTAGCAGTATAAGGGAAAATCGGTTACAATGTCACACGGGAAACACTGCAGAGAGCTGCAGCTGTGAACAGGCCAAACAGGAGACGTACAAGTGAATGGGAAACACTGTTTCCCTGTTAAGGAGAAAGCTCTTCAGAACACTTAGCGGCCTTTTCATAGAGGGAGATGGAATTCTCTCCCTCGCACAATAAGACTTTCCTCTAGTCTACAAGCTTTCAAGCGTTCTCTGAAAACCCACCTCTTCAGACAAGCTTATAATATTCCTCAACCACCCTCTTAACCTCACTACATTACCCTATTAACACCTGTTATACCACTACCCCTTGACCAACATTGTTGTGTGACGGGATCATTTAGATTATGAGTCACTTTTACCTTTTCAGTCTGGCTGGGCCCGAAATGCAAAATCTAAACTTAACCTCATGTGTCAAACTCCCATTGTCCAATAGATTGTAAGCTTGTGAGCAGGGCCTTCTCACCTCTTTGTCTGTTTTACCCAGTTTGTTTATTAGTTTACTATGTTTGTCCCCAATTGTAAAGCGCTACAGAATATGTTGGTGCTATATAAATAAATGATGATGATGATGATGATGATGAGGGAGAAAAGCCAGGTCTCTAGTGAAACAGAAGCGGTAAGAGTATCATTTAGCTGCTCCGGAGATATTTAGATTGGATTTTCTATCACGACTATAAGCAGCAAATAGAATATTTTCGATATAGCTCCATCACAGTAAACGGGTCAACTAGGCTGTTAAATCACTGCACAAAAGTAGCAGCAAGTGTGAAAGTTTTCTGTGCGGGCGTCACACTGGAAGCCATTCAGAGGGGCCGCAGCTGCCAAGAAAACGTGCACGAGGAAGCAGGAGTACGTGACACAGCTTAAGCGCTCTGATGTGTCTCACATATAACCGGTAAGGTGCAATTCTCAATCAATGTCTGGTGCGTCAAAATGTTGTGTTCTTCTGGCTGCAAAAGTACACCATGCGAACATACCCACGTGACCCCAGCATTAAATGTGGCTTTAAAAAAAGCCATTATCCACAGCCTGAGTCGCTAGCAGTTACAATAAAGTTATTTTTAGTGCATCAGAAAGTATTATAAAAATTGCTGATCATTGATGTGCAAAACACAACTAGATAAGAAGGGATTAAAAGTGATTTTGCCGGGTGAAATCCTGCAGTAATACAGATGAACAGTGTTCTGCCCCTTCCTTTAGTTACATGCTGAATACAGCATAGGACAGGTTACAATGTATCTACGAACCTATCACGCGGTGTAGCTGAAGATATACACAGCCCTGCGATGTTCCAGTAGATCTTACGCACGCCAGAGATACGAGCATGAAGCCAAATGACTAATTGGCTATTAGGAATCTAAACCTGGAAAACACGCGCTGTCCAGTACAGTACATTGCCTCAGTGTCCGCACGAATGGCCAATCATCAGGCTTTCTTCACAAAGACACGACACCGTACCAGGGCCGTTACTTCTCTGGTTTGTGGCTGGCTCAGGCTTGACCGGACAGGGCTGGGATCAGAGGTCAGAGTGACGCGATCACTCCAGAGCAAAAACAACGGTTGTGCCGTTTCACAATCTTCTATAAATGGTGCAATTCATGCAGGAAACTCAAGAGGGGCCACGGGCGAGCGCTGTGTTAGTAACTTATGGCTCATCGCCACACCGGATAACCATCGCATCGGGAAAAAAGTGGTGTGGCTTCCAGTGATTTTATGTATATTTATATCTGTAGAACACACAATGGTTAATGTAACTAAGGAACGATCATTGCATACATACACTGCTGGAACATGCACTTATAACGAGAGACTTCCCTGGACCAGACTTTCATGTCCAGGGTAATAGGTCCAGAGAAAGTATGGATTCCGGACGTACAAGATCGACGTAGCAGATTAACACTCTCTTAAATAAAATTGTTGCATAAAACATAAACCGCCACAAGCAGACAGACAACGAGGGGGCAAACAAGAGCAGACATGTGACGTAAGGGAGTGAGGTCCTTGCAAGCAAGAGCTTACAATCTAGAAGGAGGAGGCAGGCGGAGATAGTAGAAGCAATAAGAAACAAGTGGACATGGCAGGTGGACAAAGCAGAGGAACTAATCACAGTGGTCTAGGAGGGAGTAGGGTAGGTAAGAGCGAAGAGGTGGGATTTGCGGGAGTGTTTGAAAGACTGTAGGTTGGGGAGAGTTTGTTTGGGTGAGTTGGGGAGTTCCATAGGTGGGGAGCAGCGCAGGAGAAGACTTGGAGGAGGGAGTAAGAGGAGGTAAAGAGAGGTGTAAGTCAGAGGTGGAGAGGAGAGGTGGAGCAGGGGTATATCTAGTGATAAGGTCAGAGATGTATAAAGGGGAAACGTTGGCAATGGCTTTGTAGATGAAGATAAGCCTCTTGAAGTGAATTCTGAAGGATATGGGGAGCCAATAAAAGGGATTTACAGAGTGGTGCAGTGGATCAAGAGAAGCGTCAGATTAGTCTGACCATAGAATTTAGAAAGGATTGTACAGCGGAAAAGTCACTGAGGAGGAGGTTACAGTAGCCAAAGAGGGAAATAATGAACGAGTGGGCCAGGTTTTAAGTTACTTCCTGAATGAGAAAGCGAATTTCAGTTGTGAAGGCAGAGGTGGCAGGACTATGAGAGGGACTGGATGTGGGGGTTGTCAAAGAGGACACTCGAGGCAGCGGGCTCAGATGTTCCAAAGCCCACATTTAACACCATTTTATTTTTGGAGTAGGATTTATGTACTTTAAAAAAAACAAAAACAAATTCTTGCAATTGATTTTAACACGTGTGCTGAAACACTTCCTCTCTACAAGTTGACATTAACATCAAAGATTACTGTTTATTCATAGGTCACCACAAGATTCCGCAGCACAATGGAGAAACAGACGTAGAGGACCATAATGCAAACTACCAAACAATCTGCATTAAACTAAAAAAAAATAAAAAAATCAGTCAAAATACAGGACATTCAGGAAGCAATAATATAAGAATAGCAAGAAATTAAGCATAATACTTTACATAAGACATAACAGGTTAGGAGTATAAATAAACAAGTGTTATAAGAACACGCAAGTGGACCAGACGACAGGAGTGCTTGCAATCTAATGTGGAGAAGTGAGCCTTGGCGTCAGTAGCAGAATGGTGAGGTGGGAGGAAGGGTGCAGTGAGATGTGGTTAGACGTGTGTGGCCAGGAGTGATTTAGGGCTTTGTAGGCGAGGATGAAGAGAATGAATTGGATTCCGTATATAACGGAGACGATGTACACTGGAAAAGTGTGAAGTGTGGAGACACAAGTGGAACGGAGGTCAGACTAGAAGAGGTTGCAGTGATCGAGGCAGAGAATGGATGAGTTTTGGTAGCATCCAGGCTGAGAAAATGCGTTATCCTGGTGATATTTCTGACGTGTAAGCTACAAGCTTGGGAGAGAGACTGAAAGCGGGGAGTGAGGAGTCAAGGGGGACATCCCAGCAGCAGACATGAGGAACAGAGGAGAGTGTAGAGTTTCCGCGGTGAGAGATGTGGGAACCCAAGTGGTGTAAGGAGAAGATTATTGGAGGAGCTAGATGTAGAAGCAAAGATGGAGCGGTTACAGAGGTAGGAAGTGGACCAGGACGAGATGGTTGGTCTACGGTTACAAAAGTGGTAGAGTAGTCGAGGAAGAACTGACCCTTAGACTTGGCAGAGAGAAGATCGCTAGTGAGGGTAGTCTCTGTAGAGTTAAGGGGACGGAAACCCAATTGGCGAGGATCAGGGAGGTAGATAGCGAGAAGATGAGCAACTTGAGTAGCCAAAATCCAAATGGAGGAGAGAAACTGGAGGAGAGGGATTCATTTTGTCAGAACCGCCTAAAACCTATAATCTATATCTATATCTATATCTATATCTATATCTATATATATTTTGACTTGTGGGAGGAAGAAGGGCCTCGAAGGATACAATACGGTGACCATTGACCAAGTGATTTGATTCCTAGAACTCAATCCATAAACGCAGCATCCAGTCCATTGCTGTGTCCTAAATATATTTAGTGGACACACGTGACGTCATAAGGCCTACACACAGACGTCACTGAGAAGTGAAGCCAATACCGTAAGCACACATCGCTAGTAAACTGCACTGATAGGCAGTGATTCTTGGTGCAACGACGCATCATAATCGTTGGAAGATCGCTCTGCACGGATGTGCAAAACACTCCCAGATAAGGTGTACAAGAAATTGGTGCAATCCTGACAATCGTGTGTGTATTCAATTAATGATTATCTGTCAATATCCGCTATGGTCCAATATCCCATGGGGTTGAAGGACGGCAAAAAAGTGAAAATTGAAAACATGAATCATTAGTTCCGAGAACACAAGTACAGATATTTTGAATCTATTGTTAATTTTGCATCACTGAAAGTCATGGAAACAGAGTAGAGTCGGTGAAGTCTTCGCCCCTTTGCCCTATCTGACAAACAGAACATAAGTTGAAAATTAATCTGTACAGGCAGTTAATTATATATCGTATCTGTGCTAAAAACACCCAATTAGCTTATTTAAATCTGTTCTCTACAGGGCTGTCATATAAATGAAGGGCGTACTGCTACTGATGAGATAATGGCATGCGGTGTACATCACCAGAACACTGATTACGGGGGATATAATTGGCCGCTCAGCCAGTATCTGACCTCCTGTTGCTCGCTTATAATTCAGCAGGGCTACATTCCCACCCTATTAGCAGTACAAACATCCAGCACTCCACTTACGTAATTTGGCTACAAGTCGACAAAACACACCAGCCAGTTATAACACATTTAAAATTAAATAAATATCTTGAGTTACTGAGAGGCCAGTGAGCTAAAGGTCTCTTTGACTACGTAAAATGAGAAAGGATCACTTACTCACATAAAATAAGCTTTTTATATTTTACCTTTAGTTGGCATTAAAAAGACAAACTAGATGAGAACTGTTTTGCTACAAGTAAGATACTTCATTAATTGACCCTGTAGGTTTGGCAGAAGCCTCTCCAGCAGATTTGACCTAGTCTGCGCCTCTTACAAAGCTGTTCACATAAGAATATTATCTAAGCACTCAGCTGGCTCAATCGTTTCCTGCCGTACAATTATTCTTACAAAAACAGAAATATTGGTTACATTCTACAAAGTATAACTAACGAGCTAGCCGCATGCACGCTTAAAACATTTTAATTTGACTACTTTGCTTGATATTTGGGACAGACAGCCTCGGAAATATGGCAGCACTCAGTAAGCAACGTCCACATTTCCGGAGTGAACGAATACAGTTGTTCTGATAGCCAGGAAAATGTTAGATAGGACATCCAAGGAAAGGCAACAACTGTTGGCAACTATAAGGGGGGTATTTAATTGTCAGCGAGTTGGTTTTTTTGAGAGTGTTAAGTCATTTTTTTATCATTTTCGAGCGGGTTAACTTTACCCACAATTCAATTCCATTTGTAATGCTACGTTTTGTTTTTTTCATGACACGGTCCTCTCGCACTCCAGTAGAAGGTCTATTGATAGTATAGGGTGTGCGAGAGGCAGGCGCATTAAAAGCTATTCAATTGTTTTTTAAACACGGCGCGTTAAACAGGCAAATATGCTGTTTTATCTCGCACCTCTTTGGGGTGTGTTAAAAATAAAAAACCTCTGAAAAGTATTTGAAATCATGTAAAAATGTTGAAAAAAAGTTAAACTTTATCACTAATGTCTAACTGGTGAAAGTTGATTTTCTTGTGAAAAAATATTGAAATAAAAAAAAAAAAAATCAATAATTAGATTTATGTATTTTTTTGGTACAAATATGAATGTAGTAATGTGTTTTGACATGGTATAGATCATTGTATGGTAAAAAAAAAATAGTTCAATAAAAAAATATGCTAAAGGAAAGTACTGTAATGTAGATATTATCAATGTGTATCAATGTGTAATACAATCTAATGTATGGAAATGTATGCAAATCCTTTTTTTGTGTTATACATGACCGCGTTTAAACTCCCCTGCACGCCCCCTAAAATCTCGCAAAGCACAATTTTTAATGCGCAGGGGCAGTGTTCTCTATTTATCAATTGAATTGCACGAGTTTTCCCGCTGCGCTAACTTCAAACGGTCGCTATTGCCGGCAAAAACGCGCAGGAGATTTTTTTTTTTTTTAACACGGCGGGGAAAAAAAATCTCGCTAACAATTGAATACCCCCCTAAGTCTTAGAATACAGTGAGTGTGCGAGATCAAAATAATCACCGTTTTTATAATAATAAAAAAAAAAATCTGTCTTATATTAATCATTAAAATGAGGGTCCATTTGGGGCTATCTATTACAATGCAGCACTTTTAGGTGTTTATTATTTGTTTAGTGCTGTGTAAACGAGGCCAAGTGTGGGCAGCCATATTGTGTGTAGAACCAATCTTAATGAAAATGCAGCCTATCCATTCACTAGGAACCAATGACATCACTGAGTCGCAAATCACATGTCTGAATGAGGTCACTGGTTTCTGGTGAATTAATTAGCTGTATTTTAATGAATACTGGTCCAAACTACAAAATGGCTGCCTTCATTGTGTACAAGCGATGGGTATACCGGACGTCGGTAGTTCCTGTTAGTTGCTTCCTGAAGAAAAAAAAAAAAAACAAAAGCGCTGGCAAATCGAATAGTCCCCAGCGCTATATTGCTGGCGGCAAAACACGTGTGGGGTGACCATTTAGCGGCTAAAACGGACTATTGGTTCAGTCCACCAAATGGCTGCCTCTTTTGTGAGTAAGCAACAGGCACACGTTAACCTGCAGTGACCAAAACAAAATAATAATAATAAAAAAAAAAAAAAATGTAGAGAAGCTGTTTTGCAGTCTGTTTACCAAATCCTCCCTCATTTACATTCTCTCTAGAACATGTTTCGATGGAATATAAGCTTCAGGAGAGCAGAGTCACGTCTCGCCGGGGCTGTAGTGGTGGCATCGCATGCAGGGAACGCAGAGCCGTGAGGAGGAAAATATGAGGCGGAAATCACGGGCTGGAGAAATCAAAGTGTGTTTGTGGGTCGCTGAGCAGCCATCTCATTCAATCACTGAATATCAAACAGTTTCACGCACCGAAAGGTTTCGTGTACATAACAAGCCCCAAAATAGCAACAGGGCAGACAGATACGGGTGTGATTTTCTTACTAGCAAATGCAGTCAGATCATTTGTTGTCTCCATATGAAAGTGCAGGCGAAACCTTTCATGTTTTGCCAAATTTAAGATTTAAAAGTATAGCCCAAGACTGCTGCATGGAGAACGTACATTTGTTTTGCTCGTTGTTGTAACTTTGGCCTCATGGGTACTCGGTAAAACATTTTACCTCTGGTACATTAGAGTTAACAAAAAAAGATCCCAGGAACATATTGCTGCTGAGCAGGGGGATCCATGCAGGTGAAGAGAGATACTGTCTCACCGGACATTGGGAGAACTACAACTCCCATCATGCCATGCCTGCTGGAGGTCAGACACCCGCACTTTTACAGAAACAACATTTTTCAAAGGACTAATCTCTAAGACCCCAGACAGCCCCTGGGAATTAGGGAAAGTTTAGATGCATCTACCAAATATACCGAACAGCTAGAATGCCTGTTATTAGAGATGCTCGATCCTTATTGGCCCTGCAATTTCAATGGGGGAGAGGGACTGACACACTCAAAGGCGGTAGGTGGCTGGTGCATTGAATGGGGGCATAAGGCTGAAATATTCAGCAAAGCGACATCGTGGCAGGTGGGCAGTGCAGGTGTAGTGAATTCAGGGCAAAGGGCTGCAATGATGAATAAGGGCACAGGGCTGGTGGGGCGTGGGGATTGTGGCCCCGCCCCCTGCTGGGCAACGCGCAGGGATTGGGGCTATGATGATGCAATAGTGCCGTTAAAACCCTCCTCCGCCCACTTCAATAATGAAGTGGATGAGAGCCGGGAGGGGGACCTGATCTTCCGGGGGTCCGGGTACTCCCTGAAATTCGGGAATCTCACTGACATTCCGTAAAAGTAGACAAGTATGATGGTGTGGGGAGCACTGTTGGGTATAACTCGTATGGGGCACTTTTGGGCATGAAGTGTAAATAGCAAGGGTGCCAACATTACTGTGTGCCAAATAGCCTGTCCTGTCGCCATTGTCTGCATAACTCTGAAAGCTCCAGAAAATGTCATCATCAATTTTATATAGCGCTACTAATTCCGCAGCGCTATACAGAGAACTCACTCATATCAGTCCCTGTCCCATAGGAGCTTACAATCTAAATTCCCTAACACACACACAGAGACAGACTAGGGTCAATTTTGATAGCAGCCAATTAACCCACAAGTATGTTTTTGGAGTGTGAGAGGAAACCAGAGCACCTGGAGGAAACCCACGCAAACACGGGGAGAACATACAAACTCCACACAGATAAGGTCATGGTCGGGAATCTAACTCATGACCCCAGTGCTGTGAGGCAGAAGTGCTAATTTACCTGAAATCCCCTGACATACGCTGGTATCTGCACTATCCCAGTGGATTATTATTACGGCGATAAAAAAAAAATCGTTATCGACGCAAGTTAATTAAAAAACTATCGCCAAGGACAAGCTGGCAGTCTCTGCAGATGTGCATTAGTGAAACTTTCATGAATCATAGGTATATATTCATTAATCAATAAAGGGCCGTTTTTATTTTAATTAAATATTTTTTTAACGTTGGCTGATGTATCCTATATTTATGAGCGCAGGTCAAATATTGTATTTTGTTTCTTTAGAACAGTTTCACTACAAGGAATTACTAAGGCTTTTACTGTGGACTTGTCCCTAGAATACAATGGAGGCAGCCACTGTTGTGGCCTGTATCACTACACATGAAAGTGACGACCCTTTAAATTCTCTAGGAGTCAGTGACATCACGCCTCCGTCATGTCACAAGCGTGCAGTGACTGGGAAGGGGGAACACTTGGGAATATTGGCTCAGCCCAGAAAAGGGCTCAGATACGGATCAAGGCAGAGGACTGGGGTACAGCAGTCTCCACCTTCCTAAGAATTCAGGGGGGGGAGCAGTGTGGTACGTGGGACGGGTATAATGAACAGGTTGGCAAAGGACTGGGATGATGAATAAGGGCATAGAACTAGTGTAATTAATTAGGTATATGGGGTGGGGAGCACTGTTGGGTATCATTTTTATTAGGTACGAAGTGAGATCAGTAATTGGAGCATTCTACCAATTTCATTCTGTGTGCCAACATCCTGTTCTGCCACCATCATCTGCATTACACCGAAAGCTCCAGCGAAATAACACAATAATCCCTTTTTTTTTTTTTTAATATAACTCAATTACAATTAAATTACTTCGATTAAATGCTACAGGAAGTCTACAGGCATATGTTCTACATGAGGGGTGATTGTTCCAGTTTTCACTAATTACTTTCCCAAAACTGAAAATATACCAGGACAATCAGATCAGCCCACTTGGCCAACATAATGAGGCAGATTGCTAACGAGAGAGAGGAACTGAGGTAATCAGAGTACAAAAGGAACCTACAGCTGCATCCGAGAGCAGATGTGCAAGTAAATGTCTTAATGAGATATCATCTCGGTTCCCAGGGCAGTGCTACGTTACCTCGAATCCCCCCAACACACGCTGGTAACTGTGCATTATACCAGAGGTCCGCCATTACAGCAGTGCCTGGCAGCCATCATGCTGAAGCCATAGCACCTGATTCTGGCTTTCATATAAAGACCACACCTATGCTTTCACAGAACCTTTAGTAAGAAGTGAATTGTAGACTGTACACCTCTGTGACATCTCTCCCTGTGCCACCGGTGCATGCTGGGACATGAAAAACTCTACCAGGGCTTCTAGTGCGACTCTTGTAGCAGTGATAAAGACTCGCCAGGGAATGAGACAAGCCAATAGCTCTTTAAAAAGTAAAAGAAATAAAATACTATGTTTACTGTGACCTATTCACTTACTCCAGGTGCAAAAATAGTTTAAAAAAAAAAAAAAAAAAGTTAAATGATGGTGATTCTAGAATAGAATCCGCTGTTCCAACGAATGAGGAGAAGTATAGCTGTCACCCACTTATAATGGAGGCAGACATTTTGTGGCACAAACTTATGCTGAGGCACCAAAAATGAGGCATCATAAGGGATGGGGTGCTGAAAACATTTTTTTTTTCTAGAAGCCAGTCAATAGCGACCCCTATATGCACTCCCAGAACAAAAAGGGGGCTGTATCCCAGATTGAACCTAAGGGTAGTAAGTAGACTTCACCAAACACATTAAAAAGAGGTATTGAAAAATATAAAAACTAATTTTGTGTCAACATTAAACTCCTTATCCCCAAGTCTTAGCTGAGGTTCAATATTCAATGTGTGGGATTAATCAGTGCTTTAGAAACATTACAAGGCCCTAAAGTGTGGATTTGTCAATCCTACTAAAAAGGAAAAGTAGAGATGTTGCCCATAGCAACCAATCAGATTTTAGCCATCATGTTCTAGAATGCACTAAATGATAGCAACCAATCACATCTGAGCTATCATTTATCTAGTGCATTCTAGAACATGATGGCTAAAATCTGATTGGTTGCTATGGGCAACACCTCCACTTTTCCTGTTTAAGAGGTTTGATAAATCTACCCTGCATTGTGACAAATATCCAGGATGCATTCAATATTACCATGCATATTGGGTCAGCCCTTTTGCAACGTATAGAACATAAAAGTGTTGGACTTGGAGGAGCATATTTAAAATAGGTTGTAGAGCAGGTTAGCTGCCAACAAAGGCTTTGCAAGTATTTTTTAATCCAATAATATATTTTATATTTTAACATTTTTTTTAAAAAAAAAATAAATCTATTCTTATACTGTATTTTTCCACAAGCCAATAAATAAATAAAACAGACCCTAAACATTAATATGCATTTTAGAGGTAGTGGTCCTTAAGCTAACCCAGCCAGTCTTTAGGAGAGTTCGGAAGTTGTATAATATAAAGCACACTGCTGTATTCAGAAAGCCAAGAACCCAGTGAATTAAGGATTTCAGCGCAGCGAAAGAAACAACAGTTTGTTTGGCAGGTGTATAAAAGGGTCAGGAGCTGGCGATGCTGCACCGTCCATTCGAGAAGCCCTATAAGCACAGGCGCTATATATGACAGTAGGTGCAATGTTGTCTCCATAAAATATTGCCAGCCGGGTGGCATTAAGAAGTAGCCGGGTGGGGGCAGTGTAATATTTTGCAATAAAATTAGAAAATGTTGGAGGCTATTGCCCACACCTGCTAGGACTGGTCAGACTGGTGGTCAGTGGTCTAACACACCCTGATGGCTGTAGTGCTCACACAGTGCCTGTTCTAATAGAAGAAACAATGATAATAATTCTATTATAATAGGACTCTGTCGGGTTCTCTATCCTTTTGTTGAGCAGTTAGGTTCAGGTTCTCAGTAAGGTTATGTAAACTGGAATAATGTATTTACTGTGGTCCAATCATCTGACTTCAATCATCGCAGTAAAGTTGTTCTTATCCATAAATCGTTGACCACAGGATGCTTCATTTAGCTTTGTCAAGGAAGAGCAGAGCGTTTGTAGAAAGCTTCAATAAAAATGATAAACTTGATGAGGCTTGCTGATGGTGGCTTCAAATGTTCTGACTTACATCAAAGGGAGTTATAACCCACATAATGGACTATTTAATACCATGGAGCAAAGAACAATATGAGCCTACACTATTCCAGTTAAGAATCCCTCAATCTCTTAACCTGATGAAACTCTTCAGCCTAATGGACTCTAATTTGGGACAAAAAGCTCAAACTGCAAAGCACAGTATATCACTTAAAATATACTTGTTGCCAACACACAGTGGAAAAAGACACAGTAGTTTTCTGGAGAACGACTCTCATGCAGAAACATTTGTCCAAATGTATGGTACACCATACAAGCTCTTTGTTTTCTTTTTGGGGTGTCAAATAGGTATATATATCCAATACAGGCTGGTTGTGTGCTAAAAGATGGGTTGGTTTTCCATTCAGACATATTTATAAAAGCATTGGCGACACTTTTATCCCTGCTCCCACGGACATTGGCTTATAAGGTCACACGGAGACGAAAACAAAACAGTTACATGGCACATTGGAGAAAGCAAAACTGGGTCATTAGCTATAGAAAAAAAGTCAATACAATAATCTAAAATTGTCTCTTATCTGGGACACATTTGTAATGACATTTTTAGTGCTTGACAAAGTACCTCTGAAGGCAGTTCTGATAGATGTGGCTCAATGCATACCAACCATGCAGTGACTATAGCGATCAATGATCATAGACGCTGGGTTCACAATGGGGAAATTACAGCAGAAAGCAACAGAGTACATTTTGGAAAAATACATAGTTTGACAATCACCTTCCATTGTAGTCCTAAAAGTGAGGTGCCATTTAAGAACAAGGAAAACCATTGATAGATTATATATGTACACATAAACACAGACAACTGTCTTTTTGTTTTGTATACATATATGGGCATTTATATTGCTGGTACCACATACAATATGGGACATACCGAGTGCGGGCTTATTGCCATGCAGCTGGTACCATATATAATGTGGGATATACCGAGCGCGGGCTTATTGCCATGCAGCTGGTACCATATATAATGTGGGATATACCGAGCGCGGGCTTGTTTTTTCTCTGGTTTTGTTTCAAAAGATTGCCTTATTGTCATAGCAGCTGTCCATCAAGCCTATTTAAGGCACATTTGGGTGTGGCTCACAAGCCAGCCCTTGCTAGATGTAAACCCCTATATCCGGAAGGCGAGTGCATCTGATTTTAACTGCAATTTAATGGTGTTTAAAGCATATAGGCCATTGTAGGACCTGCATATAATGAGGTGCCCTTGACGTTGGGATGCAGGCTTAAATGTTTTGATCAAAATATGAACTAATACCTCATGTTTTCATTTTGCTAGACACACACAGATATGCAGTGTAAAGGATAAGCGCTGACAACTGTCTTTTTGTTTTGTATACATATATGAACACACATATACACAAACAGTCGTGGGCAGGAATATTGGCATCCTTGCAGCATTTTCCTAATAATGCACCATTTCTTCCAGAAAATTATTGAAATTAAAAATATATTTTGGTATCCACATACAGTATGTATTTGTTTGAGATTACTAGGCTATTTTGCAATGCAATGGTGAACCCAGTGTGAGAAATCTGGGTCTCCCAGGAGGAAATCCAAACACATTCCAAAAAGCTCCCAGGAATGGTTCACGTCAAGACGCTGGACTGTTCTAAAGCGTCCAGCTCTAAATCCCAGAGACTACCTGCGGAGAGATATGAAAACACCAATTGGGAGAAGGCACCTATCAAATCTGGGAGAAGTGGAGCTGTTTGTACAAGCAGAGAAGACTAAACTGTCAGTAGATAGGTGCAGGAAGCTCATCCATGGCTATAGGAAGCAGTTGATTGCAGTTATTTTGACCAGAGGATGTGCTACCAAAACATTGAGTCTCTGGTATCAATGCCATTTCTTTTTATTTTTTTATTTAAAAAAAATATACAGTATCACATTCAGAACCAAATAGGCTGTGAAAGCATGTGCATTGCTGACCTGAATAATATACACGCAATACATAATGTGCTAACCAGATCTGGACAGCATTTTAAATGTCTCATTCCTTTGTTGAAAGCAACTATTTTTAGCTTGGGGGTGTGGCAAACTGGGAAGTTAACCCCTATTGCACCTCTGATAGATGTTCAAAGACTGGTGCAATATCCCCACCCCTTTCTCACACTGGGTGGGATTATAAGGCCCAGCGGCCTCATTAGTGACCTCTACTGGTAAGAGGGAGGAGTGCTGCTTGTACAGCTCCGAGTTAGCCTCTGTCAGGGTAAGTGCTGCTATTTAGAACATTTCTGTCTCCAGAATTGTAACTCAACTTTTCCCCTTCACGGGTGGGGTGGACAGATTGGAGAATTCAAGCTGATGGGGCATAGCCAGTAATGCCACAGGTGGGGGGGAAGGCAGTACGGTGGCTCGGTGGTAAGCACTTCTGCCTTACAGCACTGGGGTCATGAGTTCAATTCCCGACCATGGCCTGTGAGGAGTTTGATTGTTCTCCCTGTGTTTGTGTGGGTTACCTCTAGGTGTTCTGGTTTCCTCCCACACTCCAAAAACATACTAGTAGGTTAATTGGCTGCTAACAAATTGACCCTAGTCTGTGTGTGTGTCTGTGTGTGTGTGTGTGTTAGGGAATTTAGACTGTAAGCTCCAATGGGGCAGGGACTGATGTGAGCGAGTTCTCTGTTAAATGCTGTGGAATTAGTGGCGCTATATAAATAAATTATAATAATAATAATAATAATAATAATACATGGCCCTCTTTTGTATTTCAGCTGATTGTTACCAAATGTTAAGTCAATAATTGATGGAGGGGATAGATGGGACTCATTTACACAAGACAGAGTAATCCAGGGTCAGGATAGAAACTGTACGTTACATTCAAGCTCCACATACAAAAACAGCCCCAATTCTGCAGTCTGCATCACCCAAAAAATGATTGCCATTGTAATGGCCATAGAAAAAGAAAATAATCTGATGAGATGATACAAGGTCTGATGTGCGTGGAGACACACTGGTGAATGCCTCTCGTCTACACAATTTATTTAGGTTTACCTTGACTGTCCCTCTCCTGACTGATAATTAAACCCCTGTCCACACAATGATGCAGCCTCCAGCGTTCAGGGGCTCAGGTGCAAACATAAAGACGACGTGGATACAACGTCCAATCAAATCAGACCTTTAAATCTAATCACAAGATAAAAAAAAAAAGCTTGTTGACAGTAATGAGTTCAGATTTCTCAAGGCTACGGCCCTATTGTGTCAATGTGCCCACAAGATGATACCCCGTGTGCACAATAAATTGTCGTCTCTCCTTACTTGTGCACAGGGTACACACAGAACTCTCTGTGCAGACACACAAGACGTGCATATCTTACACTGGGGGTAGATTTATCAAACCTTATGAAAACCAAAAGTGCAGCCAATCAGATTCCAGCTATCTTTATCCAGTACATTCTAGAATAGAACTAGAATCTGATCGGTTGCTATGGCCTACACCTGCACTTTTTCTTTTAAGAAGGTTTGATGACTCTACCCCTGGGCTTCTTCTCAAACGATTTTACAAGTCATAAAAAAAAAGGTGCCTGGAAACCCCCGTCCAAGCCTGGGGCACTGTATAATCGAGGTGGCTGGACCCTGCTCCCGCTCCACACAGCTCTGCATGGAAAGGGAGAGCTGCGTGCAACTAACAGTAGTACACGCAGCATTGTTTATGTCTATTATGGTGATAGGAAGAGTTGGAGAGCAGCCAAGCACTGTCTAAAATTATAGCCACGCCCCAACGCATGCAACGTGGTGTGGATACCCCCCTCTACAAATCCTGAGCTTGCCATTGGGGGGGGGGGGGGGTGCAGCTTGTGAATGTTTTAGGTTTATTTTGCTAAAATCGAGGGCGAGGGTGCTGACAGTTTTCTTTCTCGCCCCAGGCGTTAAAATTTTAAGTTACTGCTCTGCTCTTGCCTGTAATGAAGAACCACGTTCTCCTACAGTCACTATTTAGAAGTCAGCCTAACCTTCTAGACATCCCGCTTGAGAGTTTTCATTGGCTAAGTTTGATTCTTTCACCCGGTCATACCCGTCGTGATCTTGAGATGGCCCCTACGACCTGGATCTAGATAGAATTCCAAAAACTAATTAAACCAGAGAGCAGCTGTAGAAGAAGTGACCTCAGGATGGCATCAAATGTCCCAAAACCAAACCTGCCCTTGATGAACGTGGGACAGTTATTATTTTCTTCCAGTTAAGCAACGAGAGGCTGCCTAACGTACCAAAGGGCGAACCCTCCCCTTAGGAGGACATGTCCTGTCCGATGGGAATAAAGAGGACGTCTTGCACCGAACACTGTATATCGGCCTTACCCCTGGAGCGCCAGGGGTTAAACCGGCTTTTAATTTCACGTACAGCAGTTCAATGATACGGCGTGGAAGGACAGCTTGTACCTGCACAAGCTGCTTAAGCAGGGAGCTCATAACAAAATAAAAAAACAGCAGCCGAAACTCTATCTCCCTCGCTGTACACATAACAAATCCGCAGTCACTGGATGCACGTTATCCCTCTAATTGCACACAGGCAGCGGCCCTGGAACGCCCAACCACGGCACAGAGGATAGAGTTCCCTATTCTTGGGTAAGGGACACTCTGGAACATTTCCCAGGAAACCCAGGATGGGTAGAGCAGCCGCCTGCAGCTATCGGGTGAAAGGCCGGTAGTGGAGAAGATCGTCTTCATCTGTATCCAATACATAAAGTGCTGAAGAAACTGAACCACACAACATCGAGTTAGCACAGGAAGGGGGGGGGGGGGGGGGGGGAGTAGATCTGGTGCAACGTGTTCTCCTTCGGCTGTAGCGTTGAGTGTCGGCTTACCCGTGAATTGCGAGTCTCAACCAAAAACACAAGACGTGTGATAGAATTACCTGCTCAGTCAACAAAATAAAAGGGTTGCGATGTAGCACTCTCGTTGAGACCAATACTGGGGCTACACTTTGGCCCCATTGTCTAAAATGTTCAGAAATTACCGCTGGATATTTAAGAGCTTTACCTCATCCAGAGAACCTCTCTCTATAATCAGTGACTGCCACTCACCTATATGTGAAACACGGACTATGAAGGTGGGATTTCCAGAAGTGAAGAGTCCCTTCAAATACCCCAAGTGTGTACAAATTATGTAGAATATAGAAGCCATGGGGACAAGTTTAGGAGCCACCAAGGCCTCAGAAGAAAGCAGGGGGGGGCAACTACTAAAGTGTACACCTTACAGGCTTCCGCAATATAAATGCCAAATATTTTTGAAGACACGTACATAGATATTACATGCAAGCAGAAAACAAAAGATGGACAGGATCCTGTTCATACCAGCTTACAATCTAAACACGTAGCGGCGGTCAGCACTTCAAATATGAGGGGTACAGTCAGGCTCAGGGCCGGATTTACCGCTAGGCAACCTAGGCACCTGCCTAGAGCCTAGCGGCTCTCGGGGGCACAGTTGGGGGGGGGGGACAGGAGCAATTTAAAAAAAAAAAAATAATAATTTTTTTTGGCCCCTCCCGCGACTCGTGCGGGGGGGGAGGGGGGGTGCCGCGAATCGGGGGAGGGGGGAGTCGGGTGCCGCGAGTCGGGGGAGGGGCCACATGGGGCTAGTGTGGTGGCTGGTCTCCTCCCTCCCTCCTCTGTGTGGCCTGCTGTGTGTCACATGGGACATGCACTACATCACAAGTGCCGTCCCATGTGTGAATGGGATGAATACTCCACAGCTCCTACAAGGAAAAAGGTAGGTTGGGGGAGGGGTGGGGTAGTATATTAGGTGTGTGTGTGTGTCCCCACTGCGTCCTGGTATTGTGCGTGTGTGTCCCCACTGCGTCCTGGTATTGTGCGTGTGTGTCCCCACTGCGTCTTGGTATTGTGCGTGTGTGTCCCCACTGCGTCCTGGTATTGTGCGTGTGTGTCCCCACTGCGTCTTGGTATTGTGCGTGAGTGTCCCCACTGCGTCCGTGTATTGTGCGTGAGTGTCCCCACTGCGTCCGTGTATTGTGCGTGTGTGTCCCCACTGCGTCCGTGTATTATGTGTGTGTGTCCCCACTGCGTCCGTGTATTATGTGTGTGTCCCCCCACTGCGTCCGTGTATTATGTGTGTGTGTCCCCACTGCGTCCGTGTATTATGTGTGTGTGTCCCCACTGCGTCCGTGTATTATGTGTGTGTGTCCCCACTGCGTCCGTGTATTATGTGTGTGTGTCCCCACTGCGTCCGTGTATTATGTGTGTGTGTGTGTCCCCACTGCGTCCGTGTATTATGTGTGTGTGTGTGTCCCCACTTCGTGCGTGTATTATGCGTGTGTGAGGGG
Organism: Mixophyes fleayi; assembly: GCF_038048845.1. NCBI lineage: Eukaryota > Metazoa > Chordata > Amphibia > Anura > Limnodynastidae > Mixophyes > Mixophyes fleayi. Next base: position 17,844,561 of record NC_134408.1, read on the forward strand.
CCACTGCGTGTGTGTATTATGAGTGTGTGAGGGACCACTGTGTGCAGTGGCAGATCCAGGGGGGGGGGGGGGGGCGATCGGGGCATTCGCCCCCCTAGCAGCAAAAAGCTAGGTCCCAGCCGCCGATTAAAACGGGAGGGGCGGGGGCTAAGCGTGAGCGGGGGCGGAGCTAAACGTGGGCCAGCCAATCAGAGTGGGTCCCAGCCGGCGACCACAACGGGAGGGGGCAGGGCCAATCGCGGGCGGAAGGCGGGGTTAACGCAGGCCAGCCAATCAGAGCAAAGGAGGGGCGTGATTATGCAAAATCGCCCCCCCCTAAACATAAAGTCTAGATCCGCCCCTGACTGTGTGCGTGTATTATGTGTGTGTGAGGGGCCACTGTGTGTGTGTGTGTGTGAGGGGCTACTGTGTGTGTGTGAGGGGCCACTGTGTGTGTGAAGGGGGGGGGGCCCAAACCGATATCTTGCCTAGGGCCCCATGAGGTGTAAATCCGGCTCTGGTCAGGCTATGTAGCTATGATAGTTTATACCATAAACCAAGTCACTAGCAAAGTTGATCGCTCTCTCTGGTATACAACTAAATGTAAAAAGGAAATCTGCATTGAGAATTGTCCGACGATGAAACCTATTAATAGCACTTTAATGGAAACTACTGAGGAGGAAAGTGATCTAGGAGTCACTATTTCAGGTGACTTAAAGGCAGGTAAGCAATGTAACAAAGCAATGAGGAAGGAAAGTCAGATGCTTGGTTGTATAAGGAGAGGAATCAGTAGCAGAAAGAAAGAATTAATAATGTCACTGTATAGGTCATTGGTACGGCCTCATCTAGAATACTGTGTTCAGTTCTGGAGGCCATATCTCCAAAAGGATATAAAATACATTAAAAACTGTACAAAGAAAAGAAACTAAAATGGGGCATGGCCTACAGCACAAAACTTACCCAGAAAGACTAAAAGATCCTAATATGTATAGTTTGGAGCAGAGGAGGGAAAGGGGGGACATGATAAAAACTTTCACATATACCAAGGGTTTGAACAAGATACAGGAGGAAACATTCTACAAAGGAAGAGAAGTATTAGAACACGAGGACATGCACTGACACTGGGGGGAAGAGAAGTATTAGAACACGAGGACATGTACTGACACTGGGGGGAAGAGAAGTAGTAGAACACGAGGACATGTACTGACACTGGGGGGAAGAGAAGTATTAGAACACGAGGACATGTACTGACACTGGGGGGGGGAAGAGAAGTATTAGAACACGAGGACATGTACTGACACTGGGGGGAAGAGAAGTAGTAGAACACGAGGACATGTACTGACACTGGGGGGGAAGAGAAGTATTAGAACACGAGGACATGTACTGACACTGGGGGGGGGGAAGAGAAGTATTAGAACACGAGGACATGTACTGACACTGGGGGGGAAGAGAAGTAGTAGAACACGAGGACATGTACTGACACTGGGGGGGAAGAGAAGTATTAGAACACGAGGACATGTACTGACACTGGGGGGGGGAAGAGAAGTATTAGAACACGAGGACATGTACTGACACTGGGGGGGAAGAGAAGTATTAGAACACGAGGACATGCACTGACACTGGAGGGAAGAGAAGTACTATAACACGAGGACATGTACTGACACTGGGGGGAAGAGAAGTATTAGAACACGAGGACATGTACTGACACTGGAGGGAAGAGAAGTATTAGAACACGAGGACATGCACTGACACTGGGGGGGAAGAGAAGTATTAGAACACGAGGACATGTACTGACACTGGGGGGGGGAAGAGAAGTATTAGAACACGAGGACATGTACTGACACTGGGGGGGAAGAGAAGTATTAGAACACGAGGACATGTACTGACACTGGGGGGAAGAGAAGTATTAGAACCCGAGGACATGTACTGACACTGGGGGGAAGAGAAGTGTTAGAGGGGGGGGGGGGGGGGGAGTAGGTTCAGAGGAAATGTGAGGAAAAACTACTTCACAGAAAGGGTAGTGGATAAGTGGAATAGCTCCCGTCAGAGGTGGTAGAGGATAATAGAGTAGCACAGTTTAAACATGCTTGGGACAGACATGCGGATATCCTTACAAAGCATAAAGGATCATATAGGATTTGAGGTTACCATAGTTAAAAGACGGACAGACTAGATGGGCCAAGTGGTTCTTACCCGACATCAAATTCTATGTTTCTACTGTTGATGCTCTGAACTTTGGTCTAACAATTACCTGCAGTCTATAAAACCACACTTCATCACCAGCTGTAGCACTAGGTGACCTGCGGCTCTAATAGTTTTACTTCTGAGCAGACCATTTTGGGGTCAGGATCGCGTTATGTAAAAGTGTCGTAATAATCATCGGACAAAGACTAGTCAAGTGAGACGGGTTATGTGCGGCCGATTTCTAAGTAACACAGACACGCAACACTTCTTAATCCTCTGCTGTTCTGTAACCCGGCGCTGGCAGCCACACAGCCGAGTCCTGTCTTCTGCTGCCAAGTATTCAATAACTAAAATGTTATCGAAATGTATTTCTTGTCTCAAGAGTCTCAGATGGAGAACAAAGACCTTAGCCGGCCGAGGGGACTGCCACGAACTACGAGGTGCGTCAAGTCCACACAGAAAGCAGAGAGATGTTTTCAGAGGGGAACTCTAGGTGCTAGATTTACTAAACTGCGGGTTTAAAAAAGTGGAGATGTTGCCTATAGCAACCAATCAGATTCTAGTTATCATTTATTTAGAGCATTCTATAAAATGACAGCTAGAATCTGATTGGTTGCTATAGGCAACACCTCCACTTTTCCAAACCCGCAGTTTAGTAAATATACCCCTAGGATGCAAAACATACATTAAAAAAAAAAAAAAATATTAACATTTTATTGGTAACTTAAAGTTGGTCAACCTCCTGACTGTATAGTTGTGAAATATTAAAAAAATATACAAGTGTATTAATGCATTAAGTGTACAAATGTGAAATAAGCTCCGTAGATGTGTATCACTTTGATTTATGCTTATACATACTGAAATACTTTGATTAATATAGAAGTTACTGAATGTTTACAAAGGTGTCAATTATAAGGTGATATTTCTGTGGGAAAAAAAATGCTTTGGATCTTATATTTGGTGCTAGTGGATCGGGTGGATGTGGGGTACTGGAGGAGTAGTAGGGTAAAGTTATGGGCTGGCGGGCTTCCCTTGCTTAAAGGGTCGCAATCTCCCTCTCCTTTTTTCAGTGTATGCTGGTGTTTCCATAAATACTTGGAGATAGCTGTGTGCGTTGTTTGAGGAGATTTGTACGGGGAGGGGGGTTGTTGGGATGGGGTAGGGAGGGGGGGGTTTGTTAGAGTTCAATGCAGTGTCAGGAGTGATATAGTTTTTTTTCTCTATGCAAATACTTTCAGATGTTGAGATTGGCTATTTTGGTATATACTAATGTGGTTCACTGGTGGCTGGGTGTCTGCCTGGGCTGGAGGGGGTTGATTTCTAAGGGGGATAGGTCTTATATGTATTCCCTGGTGTGATGGCGACTGGGAAGATGAATAGGGGCTCTATTAAAATCCTGACTTGGAATGTTCGTGGCCTAAATGATAAAATTAAACGGCCTTTGGTTATATCCCAATTAAAAAAGTATGAGGCGGATATTATATGTCTAACTGAAACTCATCTAGTGGGAGGTAAAGTGTTGGCCCTATGTATACTTGGTTTGGGCTTGAACAAAAATATCCGTAGGCTTATTAGACTGCTCATTAATATGTTTCTCATGTTGGCAAAAGTGGTCATAGCTAGGGAGTGGATGGCACCGGAAGGCCCGACTATGAGTAGCTGGATTTACTTTGTCAACGATACAGTCGGCCATGAAAGTTCCATGTACGCCAGTAGAAACCTAGTGGACAAATATGAAAGAATATGATACAGGGGGAGAACGTCCCACTTGTTACTGAAGGATCGAGGGAGGTGGAGCTCTCTTAAAGCAATGCCCGGGGCAGACATTCAGCCACCTCCTTTGTTATTAAGGTCAACGATTGTATTTTGTATTGGTACTACTGTGTTATCTTATTGTATCCTGAAATTTTGGATGATGTGTATACCCCGATTTGAAAATCTGAATGCCAATGCATTTTGAATCTACTGTGCATGAATATTTGACACTGCTTGTATCACTGTGTGGGCTGTAGCTATTGTTTTAGCCTAATGTTTTGGGCTTTTTTTTTTTGTGTTAAAAAAAAAAAAAAGAAAAAAAAAAAAAATCACCCAGAATTCTTCAGACTGTCGATCTTATTAAATCAAAGGGGTCATATGTAATCAGAACAAATAGTAAACATCATTTTATTGCCATCAAGAGGGTTGTTCAAAGTGAGCATCTTATGAGAGACAAGATGAAAGAGGTGGTAATCTCCTGTGTCATTCTTGTCTGAAGATCAGAGGGTCACAAGAGATAAAAGGAGACAGAGTCGCCAACCATCTAACTAGGAGGTCGTGCCAGCGGGAGTAGGCAGGGTGTCAGCGCATCAGCGTTTACTTACCTAGTTCTAGCTCCACGCACAAGACGACACTCTGACCAGCACAGAGAGAGGGGGAACTGAAGGTAAGCACACGGATTTAGGTTGTTCTGTAACCTATACCAACCAATCGGATGTCAGGAACCGATCATCTAATGCAGCGATTGGCAACGGGATACACATCGGGGCCCTCTAACCTAGGGCCGCACATTACCCTTGTTCTCAGTAACAAGTTAAAACAACACATTTAATCAAACATAGAGACCCCTATCTGTAATAACATATCAGCAGGGGTTTTATACAAGTGTTCAAATTTGAGAAGCAGTAAAGGACAGGAGGCCGAAGGTGAAGAAGGTACAGAGGGCTGCATGCGGCCCTAGGGCCATCTGTTGGCCATCATTAAGCTAAAGGTAATCAGACTCATGAAACCTGACATGTGACCGGCTGTTATGGGTTACAGTATATGATCCACCACTTGCACAACCATTTTATTAAATAAACCTTTGTCTTATTTCAAATTATACCTTTTAAAAATAGAATCGACAAGTCAAACACTTTGGTTTTGGGATTACACACATAAAAACACACATACATAGGACAAAAAAAATAAAAATAAATAAAATTGGTGACTAACTATTGTTATTATTTATGGAAATTAAAGTGCCACATGATGCACTCTTGATAATGGATTGGTGGCATCCTCGAGGCACTGAACAGTCCGCTGACAGGGAGAAAGAGAACCTCTCATTTAAACATCTGGGGGTATATTTACTAAAGTGCTGGTTTGAAAAAGTGGAGATGTTGCCTATAGCAACCAATCAGATTCTTGTTATCATTTTGTAGACTGCAATAAATAAATGATAACTAGAACCTGATTGGTTGCTATAGGCAACATCTCCACTTTTTCAAACTAGCACTTTAGTAAATACACCTCCTCGTCTTGCAAAACATGAGTTCACATGCAAAATGAGATTCTAATATGTGGATCATGAATGTGCCTAGCACGTATGTATCTAGGAATAGCCCAACTCTCTCCCAACATAAGATGCAAATGATTGCATTCCCCGGCACTTTAAGAAAATGTCAAGAAGCATCAATTAAGAGTCGATTAGCTCCCTGCCTGTGCGCTCATCACAGTCCACCTACGCAGCAGACCAATCGTGTCATCACAGGATGCAGTGCCAACCTCTCAGTCATTCTCAGTACTCCATGCATACAGTTCTGACCTGTGACCTCTAGTATAGCTGACAAAATGGGTAACAATTCTGTCCCCGGGAGCACCGCCATCTGCAGTTTACTCATTAATGCCCCCAAGAAAACAATCAGTCGGCTTATTTTTATATATGACAATATGCATCACATCGGTGCAAAAACAATAGCATAATAATGTGTAATCAATGTGCTTGTACGGTGCAAATCACTACTGAAGATTGGTATAACGCTAGTCAGCCTATCCGCACTGCTACATATAATCGTACATAATCGGATAGCAAAAACAAGTACCTGAACCACATCAAGGGTTGCAGATTGCTGTATGATTTTCTACCTGGGCTACTTCTGCTATGAAATGATATCTGTGTGGTGTATACCAGCTGCTCTGCATGCTGTAAACACACTTCTGTCATCTAGATCAAGCCAAGCAGCCCGAGATCTGGGGCACCGGCTACAAAACAGAGCACCTGCCTATTCCTATTAAACGCCGGGCTAAATATGATCTCTAAGATGACAATCGTGAGTCCCGAGGCGCAGACACGGTTGTGTAAAGTGGGTGCCCCAGATTTTTATTTTTTTTTATTATTTTTTTTACACTTGAGAGGGTGTGGAGTCGGGCTACCTTAAAGCTCTACTACCACCTAGGAAAATATTTTCCTAAGTTGCCCCCAAGTTAGACCCCAGAGGCTGCTCAGTGCAACCATTTTTCCCAAATGTATCACAGTCCTGTTCGAAAAACCAGGAAGGGTGAGGGGGGGACTGGAGACCAATCGCAATCAAGAGGCTGCAATTAGGTGGTAGCACAGCTTTAATAATTAAATGATGCTTGTGGAAGTTTGTAATTAGGCATGCAATTAGGCAGCACGATGGCTCAGTGGTTAGCACTTCTGCCTTACAGCACTGGGGTCATGAGTTCAATTTCCGACCATGGCCTTATCTGTGAGGAGTTTGTATATTCTCCCCGTGTTTGCGTTTCCTCCAGGTGCTCCGGTTTCCTCCCACACTCCAGCAACATACTGGTAGGTTAACTGGCTACTAGCAAATTGACCCTAGTCTGTGTGTGTGTGTTAGGGAATTTAGACTGTAAGCCCCAATGGGGCATGGACTGATGTCTGAGTTCTCTGTACAGCGCTGCGGAATTAGTAGAGCTATATAAATAAATGGTAAAAATAATAAATCACTTAAAAAAGTATCTAAGTGCGCCAAAAACAAAAAAATACAATAACTTACAGCGTTGATCTAATGCAAGTTAAATATCCCCCAATATTCTGAAAGACACAACAAAGAACACCCACCAGGAGTACAGTTGTTCTGTGATTTGTAGACAGAACTCAGAAGGGCCACATTCCCCTTCTTAAACCCACTAATAATCTTTACATGTGTTTATAACCCATGAATGAAGTAGAGAACTTTGCTTTAAGTGACAACCAACAGTCATAATGTAATAAACAACAACAACAAAATGGGATATCCCCGTGACCCTGTTTTCCAGACAGCGAACATATAACGCTCTCTCTTTAGTCACGTTGTACATACCTAATATCAGATCAAATCATCTGGAACACAATTATCTACTCCCATTTTATCCCCACTAATACTCAGTAACTTGGGCTATTTTAATGAAATGAAAAACAAATAAAATTGTTAACAGTAGAGATAATCGAAATGGCGTCAACATTTTGTGACAGAACAGGCGGTTTTGCATAGGTGCGAGGTTCCAGGATTCCAATTTCCGCTTGGACACTCTGCAGAGTACCACAATGCCCTGGGTTTGTAAATTCGTAATGAAAAGAGGATGATGAACCTTATTCTGCGGTGTGGTGCGGGTAGGGTAGGAGTGTGTAAACTTTAGGCCAAACACCGCTGGCGAAGTTTCAAGGTCAAACGCAGAATGTGGTGGATATTTCACGGGACCGTGTTCAAAATTTTACTCTTGTATACAAATAGCTAAAGTTGCAATGCAATGCCTTAATCTAAAGGTTATCTACTAATATGTCGAACACAAAAGGCTCTTCAAAAATTGCAGTATTATGTCTCCTCTATTATTTTATAAAGCACATTAGGGACCTTGGAGCCATCCAATCCCTTGGGCCAGAGGACACCTCCATACTTTGAGGAATTGCAGTTCGGAAGGTACCGTATTGAGATAAAGAGACTGGATTGGTTTTTCTGTCATACAAGATGTATTGCAAGATTCGTTGTTGTTGAACTACTAAATAATGTTTTCTCCTTTCAAAACCTCAGGGTCCATTGAGGAGACCAACTCTGAGCCAATACAAAGGAAGAGAGTCATCTGACGCCTTCTCCACTAGTTCCAGGTCAGTCAGCTCCAAGCTTCTCACACAGGCACCTGTAAAAGCAGGACTCCACCCAGACTACCGACTCATCATCCACTCAAAACATTTTTTTTCTTTTTTCAGTTGTTTTACCTGTTAATTATTCTTGATATTTGTATGTTAGAAACCAATTTACCTCCAGCATCTCATCAAAAGTGGCAATAGTCATCTAGGTATAATTATGTAGCGTGATGAGAGAGAGGCGTCCTTGTTGGAACAACAGTGTCTCTGAAATGACCTCTTCTATCCATCAGTACCCTGGCAGCAACCAACTCTACCATAACTCTCCGATTGGTGTAAAAATATATCTTGCAGTGTTCAGAAACCCCAAAGAATACAGACTATACTCCCACAACTTTTTGGTAAGCTTTGTACGCCATGCTGCTGCTCAGGAAGTATTCAGAAGCATTAGTGAGCGAACTGTGAACGTGCTGTTCAAACGAGGGGAAATACACTGGTGTTTTGTAGTTGTATCTTACCAATACATTTTTATTTTATACCACAATCTAGAATTGTTAGCAAAAATAGCGGTACGCAGCTCCAGTACAATTATGTCAAACAGGCAGCAATTTGTCTCAGCAATAAAAAAAAAAAAAAAAAAAAAAAAAAAAAAAAAGGAAAAAAGTACTGAGCATCGTACATCAACCCTTAGGGAGGAATTCAATTGGCTGCATTACTGTAAAAAGTAACACCGGTAATAGTGCGTATAATTACCGTTAATACAGTAATTTCAACGCCAGCTTTTTGCTCGCGGCTCCAGAAAGCAGGCTTACGATTACAGTATTAACAGTAATAGATTTAGCGCCGCGTTACTCGTGACAGAATTAAATTCCCCACTTAGAATCTAATCGGTCGCTATGGGCAAAACCCCTCTCTCTTCTGCACCAGATTTCATTAATACACGTCCCTCGCTTTTCAATAACATTTATTTGGTAACATGAAATCTGCGGGAGGTCATAATCAGGGAAGGTGATGAATTGAGATCACTGCAAAGAATTTTGTCCTTAAGAAAAAAAAAAAATTCTAGGTGGAAAGAGGAATTGTACAGACAGATTGCACAATTATATAAAATACTTAATATATAGTATAATATACATGATTCCAACTGCCATTTACTCCATGCCAGAACAGAGCCCCCAAAACGCCCCATTTCAAGCAACGCCTCCAATTGTCATCAACTTTCCTCTACTAATTCAGGTTTAACCCATGCATTGCCTTTTACACATTCCAGGAGCCGCACCATTTCTCACACTTTTTAAGCGCCTTGGTATCTCAGAGAATATATTTTTTTTGCTTCAGATTTAAAAATGTTAAAAAATAAATAAAAAAAAGTGTAATTAAAGTAAAATACCCCTATGTAAATATTAAGTTTTGTTTTGGAGGGGGGCTTACTTTACCTTGTTTATAGAAGACTAAATTGGCCAACCACCAAAATAGCTAATATATAGACATTGTAATTGTGGCTTTTTTTTTTTTTGCTTCTTACATTTTCTGTTTGGTATACATAAAAATATAAGGCTGGATTATTTTGGGATGTGACAATGCTGTCTAATTTCTTATTTGATACCTAATGGGTTTTGGAGGTTAAATACCATAGACTGAACAGAAAGGACGTGATTGCGTGCAGAGGACCCGATTAAAGAAGGCACGCAAGACTAAAGTATTGTGCAATTTTTTTTAAACAGCTCTGGTAGATCATACGCAGGTCCGTATTCAACAAGGAGCAGAGGTAAAGATACACCTGTTAATGAATACAGGCAGTGTTCTCCCCGGCACCTATTTCCCGGGTGCTTCACCCGGCTGTTTTTACTTGCCACCCGCCTATTGGAGCCCAACAGAGCCCTATTATAATAGAATAAAGCATTGTTTCTCCTATTATAACAGGCACTATTTGAGCACTACAGCCAGCAGTGTGTGTTAGACCACTGACCACCAGTCTGACCAGTCCTGGAAGGTGTGGGCAATAACCTCCAACATTTTTTATTATTATTACAAAGTATTACACTGCCCTCACCCGGCTACTTCTTAATGCCACCTGGCTGGCAAAATTTTCAGGGAAGGGGGCTCAGACGGGTCTAAGTGCGCTCTGCTCTAACAGATGGGAAGCACGGTGGCTAAGTGGTTAGCACTTCTGCCTCACAGCACTTGGGTCATGAGTTCAATTCCCGACCATGACCTTATCTGTGTGGAGTTTGTATGTTCTCCCCGTGTTTGCGTGGGTTTCCTCCGGGTGCTCCGGTTGCCTCCCACAATCCAAAAACATACTACTAGGTTAATTGGCTGCTGTCAAAATTGACCCTAGTCTCTCTGTCTGTGTGTGCATGTTAGGGAATTTAGACTGTAAACTCCAATGGGGCTTGAATGAGTTGCGTACAGCGCTGCGGAATCAGTGGTGCTATATAAATAAATGGTGATGATGATGATGATGAACAGACAATACACTGCAGGATACGTCCAATACATATGTGAAATATAAACTCACAAAAGAACCCACTATCACTCGGCACTTACACCCGACATGTAGCTGCTGCAAGTGATACGACAGAAAAACTCATACCTTAGAGATACCCAAACCTTCATTCGGTCCCTGCTGTTACCGTACATTGAGTACGTGCATACGCCCCCTCTCCACCGTATTCCACCCATGAAATTGTAGGCTGTAGTAAGGGTACATGCATTCAATGGCGTATGGTTCATTTCTGGGTAGGCGCAGAACGATGTTACGCTAAATACGTCACTATAGGCATTTAAGTGTCTTAATGAATCAGGCCCGGAGTATTTCATTCAGAACATGTATAAATACAGTCTGGTGCCAATAAGTAGCTGGTTTTCATCTTCTTCCAGTACCGAGTCCCAAGTCCGCAGCCAAACTCATAGTAAGGTATGTGACCTTCAGGGTCAGTCTGTCTGTTGGGAACAGGCACCTGACGTAGACTTTGTTTTCTACTTTCCCAAGGATGGTTTTACACAGGCTGAAAATTAAAACAGCTCAGTAGCTGAAAATCCCCCACAAGCACTGCCAGGAAGACGATTGGGGTCCCTGAACTATTACAGAGCGCATGATGTAAATCAGAGATGGGTGGCTGGACTTACTGATTGACAATGTAAGAGAATGGGATGACTTCTATCAACAGATTTACACGGTTCACATCTAACTACAATAGGCTGTTCCAGAGACAAACACACAGATATTCAAAAATATATATTTATTGAGGATTTAAGATTGATATGTCAGAAAAACACATTGGGGTATATTTACTAAACTGCAGGTTTGAAAAAGTGGAGGTGTTGCCTATAGCAACCAATCAGATTCCAGTCATCATTTATTTAGTACATTCTACAAAATGACAGCTAGAATCTGATTGGTTGCTATAGGCAACATCTCGACTTTATCAAACCCGCAGTTTAGTAAATATACTCCATTGTGTATAATCATAAAATTCAATAAGGGTTCAAAATTGAAGACAATTTTATAACCTTTGGAATAAGTTTAGAAGAATATAACGCAACACCAAAATATAGGAAATATAATATTAAGCATAATATGCTATAAATTGATCTCTCCTTTTTGCCTTATAATGAATATCTTGAAGATATAAGAATAAGCAAACTTTTTTCTTTAAGATTTTGCCCATTATTTTCCGTGATTCACTTACATTAATTCTATCTTAATATTTCACCAAAACTTACCTGAAATATATTAGAGATTGTTTTCCCTTTTAAGATTAATAATTAAAATAGTAATAATTTTTTTAATAAGAAGAATTATGAACTAGTGGACCGGATGAATTTTGGTCTTCTGAGTAGGCCTATCATACCAATATGTACAATAACGATCTGATCATGTTGATCAGATTATTACTGTGCATCACGGCCATTATGTGGTCACACGCCTCGAGATATTGCTGCATGTGTGGTCAGTATTAGATTTGGGAGTGTTTTTACTAAATGAACCACATTACAAATATTTGTGGTGCAAGAGGCAAGTCCCATAACCTGCAGGGCAGCGATGGCTAACCTGTGACACTCCAGGTGTTGTGAAACTACAAGCCCCAGCATGCTTTGCCAGCTATCAGCTAGTTATCTACTGGCAAAACATGCTGGGGCTTGTAGTTTCACAACACCTGGAGTGTCACAGGTTAGCCAGCACTGCTGTAGGGTAATACGAGTTGCATTCGTCAGCTCGGGTGCTCTGAAATCCACTTGTCAGTCTGAGCTGCTCAATGCGTACTGGAAAGCGTAGTTCTTACACTACAAGTACAAGATGAGGTGACATTATTATAACACCCACCTACCAGTCAACGTTTTCGTGAAAACCGGTGTGTACGTAGCGTTACCAAGCACTGTTCCACATAAACTGCTACTCGACACATAGACAGAGACAATACTCACTGCATTCCAGAACAGCGGGTTGAATATTATGCAGACCGTAGCAAATACAAAGTTGTAATCCGTCAGGTCCACATACTGCGATAAATCAGTCATGATGGAAGGGTCAATCTACAAGAAGACATGTTATATAACTGTTTATACCAATGATCATTCGTTTATATAAAATAATCTATGTTTTGTGGAAAGTCTGGGTGGCATTTGAGAAAGGTCAAAGACAAAGAGACACTAATTGGGCATTGGTCTGTGATAAGAAAATGTTATTGGTTGTACAACAGCCAAGAGCAGGTCTGGCCAAACTGTGACTTTTCAGGTGTTTGAAACTACAAGCCCCAGCATACTCTGCCAGTAGATAGCGGTCACGGCATGCTGTGACTTGTAGTTTCACAACACCTGGGCCTAGCCAAGAGAATAATTTATTAATGTGTAGGCTTTTGCATTGTATACTCATAACAGTGGACTTTATATATATATATATATATATATAAAGATGTACGAAACAACATGACACATGGAAGGCAGCCAAATGCAGGCTTTCAATTCACTTAAGCCAGAGGCAGCCATGTTTTAGGTTGGAGATCAGTAGCTGTGTGAGGTGCTGAACCAATATTCAGGCCACTACAGCCATTCAATGCAAAGTGACCCAGTAATGGCCCTGACTTGAAGTGATTTGATAGGCTACATTCGAACACTGGTTCAGGCGGCAAAATGTCAGCCTCCACTGCGTATAGACGAACATCTTATGTCTTTTTTAATGACAGCCATTCATCCTAAACTCCAAAAGCAAGAGAAGAAAAAAAAAAAGCGTTTATGTTGATGGTGCGGTCTGTTGAAGACGATCCTGTAGACATTGTTGTTTGTCCAGGTACAACCGGACTCCAAGATTGTCATGTTCACATATATGAGACATGAAGATAAAATAAGTTGTCGTCTTACACTGATCTTTTACTGCAGCTTTGTTAAAAAGTATAGTGTGATTAAGTATTTGTACTCACTACTACTATTAGACCATAAGCAGGGGCTGTCTGGGTCATCTGCATTTTTTTTTTCTTTAAAATGTCCCTATTTGGCTGCTGCATACAGTCTTGCTCCCCAGGCTAAAATTTGTCAGCCCTCCCTGGTCATAAGTGTGACCTAGCCCTAAGACAGCAAGTGGTACACAATTTCTTCCTGCAAACAATTCAATTTTAACACTTGTATAATTACTGGAGGACACAGACTTTTACTGCTTCAAATGTATTACTCTTTGGTTACTTTAAATGTTGCATGTCACCCTCCCAACCTGTAAATATAGTTCTCAACACATTTAAAGAGATCGGTTGATGCATGCAGTATTTACCTTTGAATAATCCAAATTATTGAGCCCTCCACAGCATTCCAACTGTGCAGTGCCCTGTGCGTGCGCCAGCCTAGACTAAGAGTCAGATTGGTGTTGACACCGGTATCAGGGGCATCGCCCGGGTCACAGAACAAAGGTCTCTGGGTAACAAAGCTCTGCCGGCTCCTGTCACTACCACGTGTGCAGCAGGAACATTCCACACACTTCCTGGTTCGGCAACGTTCCACTTCTTCTGATTGGCTGGTTGGGATCCATGTCCCGATTGGTTTTCAAATGCCCCTTTCTGATTGGTCGATGTACAATTAATGGGAACGCGGCTTTAGCGCGGCCGCAGAGACCAGCTGGTGATTCGCGGCAGCAGTCCCGTTACTATGGCAACAGCATCCATTAATCCTATTACTGTGATACATGTTCAAGAGCAGAAATCTCATTATACTTGTATTGTGGAAGCAGCACACACAATGGGTTTCAAGGGCACCTCTAATAAAAACTGAGAAGTAGAACAAAACAAGAAAATAGGATTGTGTGAAATAACTGGGTGACCCAGAGGAGTCAAATGTTCCCACTCATGATAATAACCCCATGTAATTTCACATTTCTCAGACCACTTCGGAGATCTCAATTCCTGGTATTAATATTCGGTTATGTACTTGCAAAATAGGTACATTTGTTGTCAAACCAGCTGGTGCCTTTGTGACCTATGGGCCTGATTTATAGTTTGTCTCAAGTGCATTTAGAAGTTGTAATTTTAATTCGAAATATAGAGTTGCATGTAGCGCTGCAAACTGACGTCCTTGCAAATATGCACGGACAAAAGTTAAGTATGTCTGTCTGTAGTTAGAGTTTCATTACACTTGGAAGCATCTCGACTCTGAATACAGACGAAACCAGTGGTCAGAGGGGACATTTAGGAAGCCATTGCTCATACAGAAACAGGAGGGGTAGCAGTGTTCTTGTCACTTGACAAAAGTTGACTGGAAATTAACGTTATTGAGGTTAATAATAATGTAGGAACAAAAAAAGAGCCAAATTATGCGATTTTAGCATTTTTTGCAAATTGTTTATTTTTATGTTTTGTTTTTTAAATATAGATCCAAAACCAATACCAAAACGTGTGAGCACGGTTCTACCAAAATCAAAACCAAAACACAAAGTTAATACAGTTTCAAAACCAAAACACAGGGGTCAGTGAACATTCCTACAATGTATACCATACTTACCAACCTTTGGTAAGTTAATTCCGGGAGATCCCAGGTAGGGGGACGTGGTTGGAGGGTGGTAGGGACGGGGGGCGGTACTTCGTGTAATTTTGGCTCCGCCCCTGCCATAAAATGCTGTTTATGTCGCGGGCGGCAGGGCCAAAATGACGCGATTCACCGTCAATTTGATGAGAAAGATGCCATATGTGGGATATTTGCCTGCTCTCCCGAGAGCCCGAGAGACCTATCTGAATTTCGGGAGTCTCCTGGACATTCCGAGAGAGTTGGCAAGTATGATGTATACCAGCCTACTTCCACCACTGGATGTAACCGTTTTTTGATTGAAAAGGTATCTTTATTTATATACAAAAAACAGACATAATACATATACATTCAATCGTACTATGTCGCAGCGCAGCTGTAAGTGCAATAGATATAATCAGACATATTTTATAGTACAATACAAGACGTATGCTACAAGATATAGCATCCTACACTATACATCAAGTTCTGCACTAACCATGCATTATGCATTATTTCAACAAGACAACTGTTTCAACAAGCAATGGATGTGAGGGGGAGGTAGGTGGAGGGGGTTGAGGTCAGATGCCCGAGGTTTGAAGAACAGACACATATAAGGGGAGGGTGCATAAATTAAAGCAAGTCATATCAACAAAAACAGTGATTGGGGATGGGATGGAGGGGTGAGGGAGAGTCATAGGCCCAAAGCTTTTTTAAAAAACAGACACATAGGGGAGAAGGGGAAGACTGAGACAAAATCAGTCATCTTTTTCTTCCTCAGTTGTGTCCATGATGTTGTAGTTTTTTCTTAGCAGGCTGTGGATCAGCCTGCAACAGTCCTGGACATCTTCTCCCTTTTCAAAATGAGGCGATTCCTGGCAAGCCATAAAGCCTCCCTACTGGGACGTAACCAATGCTTAAGTTAGTATTCGCATTGCAAGCATAGAACTTGAACCAACCTTTGTGTAGGCACAAAAAAAAATGCCTACATATCAAACATTTCAGACGTAAATGTGTGCGCAGCCCCGGGAAGAGTGGTAATTTTGCTACTCTTACTGAACTCCACTTTATACTTGTCCAATCTCCCGGAATGTTCCGGACATTCCTGAATTCCGGATAGGCCTTCTGCACTCCTGGGAGAGCAGGTCGTTCTTCCGCATCCTGACACTTCCTAGTGAAATGGGCATGATGGAGGCAGTTTTGGCCACACCCACTGTGGCAACTTGATTCTGGAGCTGGGCCAAAATGGCGTGATTCGCCGAGACCCGTCCTCCCTCACACTTCAAATGCAAGTTGTCTGCGCAAATATCCACTTCCCCTATGCTGCATGGTCACATGATGGTACATTCACAATGTCCAGATGCATGGCATAACTTTTCATATTTTCCTATAGTTAATTAGTAAAAAAAAAAATTGTACACTTGTAAGCAGGTTAATATTTTACTGCATCGCCTCCCATTGTGGCCCTCAGACCGTAAAAAGATTTCGGACTCTCTGTTATCCGTTAACTGTCTTGTGAAGTCATAAGTAACAGGAGGAATCCTAAGATGGTTTGGGGAATATTTGTGTTTTGACTCCTGGCAGTCGTCCAGCCCAATAATTTTACTGTAATCACTGTTAAGCATTTCACTGTGTCATGTTGATCAGAATCTTTTTTATTTCCTCTACTCCCCTGTGTCAGGCTGACATTTTCCTCCATCACATCCCATCTCCAAAAATCCCTGTTACCTTGCAGTCTATGGATGTTTACCCAGCTGCCCCATTCACAATCAGTCTGCTTCCAAATTCAGCTCTCTCTGACGTGCTGTTTTTCCCGACTTTGTACAAGGTTATGTTTTGAACATTTTTACATCTGCAGTCACAGTGGCCTTAAATTGCTTTGGTAGAAAGCAATTTGTGGTACAATTATCTTCTGTTAAAATGACTAAAGTTTAAAGGCGCGTGCTCAAGTTGGTGGACGAGATAACTTCATCTCTTGGAGAAATGTTAGGTATGTTCAAGAAGAATTAGCCTATAAAAGATTTATTTTTTTTACTTATTGCAGTGTGCAAATTCCAAGGACACTGTTGAGGGTCAGGTGCATCAATTTATGGCGTGTCGTGTTCTTTTCAAAGGCTCATTCCCTTTTTTTAAAAAATGTTTGGAAAAATGATATTTCCCAGTACATGAATGGTGGGAGTCCCTGTTTGGGGCATCCTTCATCTGTGGTTCAGATGGACCCTGGTTTAAATTGGGCCGGCTACAATATAGACTCTGATTTGCAGTCTAGGCCACAGATGAGAGATACGTCAAGTCCCCCCCTCTCTTGGTGCCTTTGCGCAGCTTTGGGACACCAACGTAATTATATGTCATGGTCCCAGAGTGAGAAACATACTTGTAACTGTCTGGTCGAAGCAGCAGAATGAGACAGTACAAGGCAAGCCCAACATATTGCCCCACTGAGGGCTGCATGAGCCATTTGTTGTCCCCCCCATTCATACTTCTCGGCATTGGGAATAACCCATATTTCACCACCACTCCTGCAACACTGATTGACACTGATCATCATCATCATCTATTTATTTATATAGGGCCACTAATTCTGCAGCGCTGTACAAATAATTAATTCACATCAGTCTCTGCCCCATTGGAGCTTACAATCTAAATCCCCTAACACACACACACACACACACACACACACGCACAGACCGAGAGAGATCACCTGCACTTCCTCTTTAGCTCTATTCTATACTCGCCTATTTTTTTTTTTACATCGCCTCCGAGAGATCCCCGAGTGAAGTCCAAGAGGCAAATGCTTACATCCCTTAGGGCCCTCTTTCCTCCTGTCTCCATACCTGTTCTTCGGCTCTGTCTCTACTGTATTTGCCTGCCCGGAGTTTCTGAAGTATTGGTATTTTATGTTTAACGTTCTGAACTGTTTTACCCTGTATGGTCTACTGTTTGTACTGTGTACGGCGCTGCGGAAACCATGTGGCGCCTTACAAATAAACGATAATAATAATAATCACGCAGCGGGGGCGGGGTTATGATGACACGATTTGCATCATCAGGCTCCGTCCCCCGACCAATGCTAAATGACGCTCAGCATTGGCGGAGCTCAATGACACAAATCGCATCATCAAGGCCCCACCCACTTCACAAGTGGTATGCGGGAGGTTGCCTCACTCTCTGGGGAGTCCAGTAGAACTCAGAGAAACTCCCAAACGTCTCCCAAACGTTCCAGATAAGTTGGCAAGAGTGCTTTATTCATGGTGCAAGTGACCCTGCTTTTAATATAATGATGGCAAGAGGAACAACGGGTGGTCTATATATGTATAGATATATATATATATATATATATATATATATATATATATATATATAGTGGTTGAAGTAGAAATTTAGACGTGGCAGTAATTGTAATGGGAGTGTAAGTGACAGGAATAAAATAGTAGCAATGTAGCATACCATCATATACACCTCCACTTCCACCACTGTATATATATTATATATATGTTTAATATACTGTTTCCTGTTTTATGTCCCATATATGTCCTTGAGGTTCAGTGAATCAGAATCATCTAATGATTCACTGAACCTCATGGTTGATGTTCCAGAAATGTAAACTTACCCTTGTTGTACTCAACCTTGATAAAAATGAGTACAGCCTCTGTTATAATTAGTGGGCACACTATCTGCGAAAAAATATTGCCCCTGGGTCCTCTGTGTTTTTTTATTTTCAGATAATGTAAATGGAACCTGACTGTATAAAGTTATAGCACAGTTTTACTATCGTACTTTGTGCACGATGCCTATAGGCACAAACCTGGTGACCCTCTGTCCCATGTTCATAGCCCTGGCACAGTTATTGTGCTCATGATCACAATGTGCCACTTAGTAGCATCTTTTTAAAGAATATTTGCAGTAATTTTAACGACAGTAATTGCTAGGCTTTGGCTGTATGCACTTATTGGTCTTTTAGTCAGAAACACTCCTGTTGTACTTTAAAGCTCTACATCCTGTGCTGTAATAACCAGCTGATGCAGCCCATTAGCTCGATATCCCTCTGCATATAAATAATAGATGCGGGACATGCTGTTTATGAACAGCTGATCTCGGCATTGATCCACAGTGTCTGGTTACTCCAGGTGAAAGCGCCTGACCTCGCATCTCTGCATTCTTTACCTGCGATCAGCCCGGGACACTGAGGACATCTAGAGTAATACAGATCTCAGCATAGCCCAGATACCTTACAGAAATCTCAGGGAAAATTCAATATTCTAAGTGAAAAAAAAAGGAGTTATGGTTTTAGTGACCGGCAAAGCTGGCAAGTCCTAGGATGCCTATCCATGATTGCCAGGGTGTAGGTAGTCTTCTAAATGTTTCAGACATTGCCCAGATATGAACATAGGTTTTTTGGTCCTGATTCAAATTGGAAAGCAACTTGCATGCATACATGAGAGTACCGGGGTCATAAGTTCGATTCCCGACCATGGCCTTATCTGTGTGAGGTTTGTATGTTCTCTCTGTGTTAGCGTGGGTTTCCTCCGGGTGCTCCGGTTTTCTCCCACACTCCAAAAACATACTGGTAGGTTAATTGACTGCTATCAAAATTGAACCTAGTCTCTCTCTGTCTGTCTGTGTGTGTTGGGGAATTTAGATTGTGAGCTCCAGTGGGGTAGGGACAGATGTGAGTGAGTTCTCTGTACAGCGCTGAAGAATTAGTGGCGCTATATAAAGAACTGATGATGATGATACGTGTACTTTTCCAAACAAAGACTGCGCCATGACGGTCATCACTATCAGTCACTCACACCTGCCCTGTAGCTGGTGAAAATTGTATGGCTAAGACAAACGTACTTAAGAGGTACCCAGGACGTGAACTGGCCGCATCTGCGTAGGGACTCCCTTTCTGTACGTGGCCTACGTTCACACGCCCATCCCTCGCCCGTTCCGCCCATCAAGTCGTAGACAGTAGTAAATGTCGTTAGCGCTCCGACATGAATTGCATGCAGTTGCTTTGATTGGCGTATGGTATATTTCTAAGCTTATAACTTGTCCCAGTTACTTTCTTGAGTCGATTGGAGTGGCGCAGTGGCTATCACTTGTTATTAGTCAGATTTTGGGACAGAACACAGGTTCCGGGCTGTATGCAACGTTCCAGTAGGATCTGATTGGAGGGTATGGTGGTACTGTGGATATGTTACATGTTTAGTACTCAAGTACAAAGCATGTGGTAAACTGGGTGCAATATATGATATGTATAATTGACACATTTTCTCCCCATTAGACAAAAGTTTGTATAATAGAATTTGGTGAAACTCTATTTATTTTATACTAAGAGAATAATTTTTAAGACAAGCTTTTGAGAGAGCCACCGTTTTCATCAGCTCTTATAGTACTGGTGTCCAAGATAAATCTGTGCCAAAGAGCCCCCCCTCCCCTAGTTTCGACCCTCCTTGGTCATCCTTTGTCTGTTCTAACTAGTAAACTATAAACTCTGCTTGTTCCACTTAATCTGTTGTCTGTTCCCCTTGCCTAATGTCTTCTGCCCTCTATCTGTCACTTGTTAGGTCCCATTAGGATTTTGAGGTTTAGGTATGGGCCATCTGGCTATTCAAATTCGGTCACAATCTAAGCATGACACTGGTCTGTAGTAAACCTCGACTCCTCACTCTCTTTTGCCCTCCACATTCAATCCCTGGCCCAATCCTGTCGCTTCCAACTGCGCAATATCGCCTGCATCTGGGCCCTCACTTTCTTGGGATGCCACCAAAACCATTATCCCTGCACTCATCATTTCCCTTTTTGATTACTGTAACCTTCTCACCTGCCTCCCCCGCTCCCATCTCACTCCCCTTTGTTCTATTCTCAATGCGGCTGCAAGACTTATCTTCCTTTCACTACGTTCTTCTTCTGCCTCCCCTCTCTGCCTTGCCTTACTTATACTGGCTCCCCTTCCCCTACAGAATCTTTTCACACCACCTACAAGGCTCTCTCCAACTCCATTGCCCCTTATATCTCTAACTTCCTCTCCATTCACACTTCCGCCCGCTCCCTGCACTTGGCCAATAACCATCACCTCTACTCCACTCTGATCACCTCATATCACTCCGGAATCCAAGACTTCTCCCTTGCTGCCCCCCTCCACTGGCACGACCTCCCGCGCTCCTTCCAACTTTCCCCTAATTTGTGCACCTTCAAACAGGCACTTAAAACTCACCTGCTTCTCAAAGCCTACCAGCCATCCACCTAACCCTCTCTCCTCTCTCTTCTCGACCCATTTACTCACTCCTCCTGCATTTTAACCACTCTAATGACTCCCTTTGTGCCCGAGCTGGGCCCTCTTCCCTCCTGTCTCTATACCTATTCTTCTACTCCAACCTCACTGTACTAGCTATGCCTGGAGCTTCTGGAATCTTGGTATTATTCGTTTATTGTTCTGTACTGTTCAACCCTGTATAGTCAACTGTTTGTATTGTGTACAGCGTTGCTCAAATGATAATAATAATAATAATAATAATGATAATAATAATGATAATAAACTTTGTAGTTCATTTCAACTGGACTAATAAAGAGATAACTCATTTAGCTGTACCCCTTCGAAGTTATTGTTTGTTTCAATTGGACAATGGAAATACACATATCAGCCATTACCATTTACAAAATATTTGGCTATTTTTAATAAAGGGAAATATCTGTAGAAGGCTGCTGTTGCATATAATGAAGTTAACAACAAAACAATTTACAAACAAGCCCTTGTCAGTGACTTGAGTGGGATGGACCTGCTTCGAGGTATGCAGCCATCATCCAGTAAGGACATACAACAAATAAATACCGGTGTCCTGATAAGAGAGAAAACGTGACACTTTCACACAATACTTCTTAGCTTTTATTGGTGATCTGAAGTGATATTCACTATAATGCAGCCTATCAGTGCCTCGTGCCTCAGTGATGTCACATTCTTTGGTGCATTCATAGGCTGTCTGGTCTGCATAGTCTTACATAACACATTGCAAGTGTCACACGTGTACCTGGCACTGGAGTATGTGGTAGTGTACTCTATTATGCAGCAGAAGAAGGAGAGTTTCATTTGTAAGCCATTAAAAACCCATTCATAACCTATTATGTTAATTAAACTAATGGGTGTATAGTCAACACGATCTAGAAGTCTATTGCTGGTCTGTGTCTTACCGGTCACCTCTAGCTTTCAACTCTCTCTGCGTAATTAAAAATGAAGGCAATAATAGCTCCTGTAAATCACCTTTTTGAATAAGATTGAGTAATGAGTAATTACCTACATTCATGACATGGGGATAATTTGAGCGTAATGTTTATGTAGGTGCGAGGTGGAGCAGAGGAGATTAATAGCTGATATGCTGAAATACCGTATAAAAGAATTCAGGGTTAAATAAAACAAGTAAAATGTTGTCTAATACGTAATTACAAGACATCCTGACGCTTGTCATTTACCATTAGTTTCTATTGCTGTCAAAAGAGCTCAAAGACATTTGTCTAAAAGACACATTACATGTGCGTTTACTGGGAACAATATGCTGCTGATTTGGTGCATCTAACCTCTACGTGCACAATAGTGTCTTTTGAAGACCTTGGAGAGCTACGATTAGCATCATGTCACATTTACAGAACTTAATTATTTTTTACTAGCATTATCTATCCTTTATTTATAAAACACCAACACCTTCAGCAGCGCTGTACATGAAAGGGATCATGGCACAAAAAAAGGACATGCAGCGACATGAAGGTAAAGAGGGCCCTGCCCAAAGGAACTTACAAGCTAAGAGGTGAGGGGAACACTTGATACATAAGGTAGTGGAATTATAATTGTCGCTGGTGGTGGGGAAAGTGTGTGGCTACTGTAAGGCAGAAGTATTATCACCCCCCCCCCCCAGTAATAAATCAGCCCTTAGCATTACTGTGCAGCTACCGGTGGTTTGGTACAGATGGAATGAGGAGAGACAACAAAAGGTGGGAATATAAAAAATGAGACGGTTATTGTAGAAATCTTAAGACAGTCAGATGCTGGGGACCGTGACCTTCACCATAAATTTTAACTGACTGTTCTGGTACTGCAGAAGGCACTGTGCTCTTGTTATCCATCAGCGTTGCTTTGCGCCCAGGATTTTACTGCCAGGACACTTGTTCCCCCGAGTCCACAGAAGGTGTGGCGGCTGCTGCTGTTATTAAGGAGGCCACGGAGATCACCAAAGAAGGGACAATGATGGCAACAGCAATGACAGTCAAACTCGTCCTTGGTTGGATGACTCCTTGGCACTACTATGTAATTTCCGGCCGCCTTCACAATTCTTTTCACTGTTTTATGCACTTTTTTTGAATTTTAAGTTCTCTTCTACAATAAATATAAAGGAATAAGGTATGTAGGGCAGGGACTGATGTGAGTGAATTCTCTGTACAGCGGTGTAGAAATAGTGGCGCTATATCAATGATGATGATGAATGTTATAGCACAGACTGACCCATGACCCCCTCCAGATTAAGGACGCAGGAAATATGGCTCTGGTGCGAAACTTAACAAAGCCGCGCCTATGTAACTTCATTTTTCTTTATTTTATTTTATGCATAAACAAAAGCTGTCATTTAGTAGGGACCAGGGGACCCACAGGGTTATTGCGTAAGTCCAGTCCGACGCTGCCTGTTTACCTCCAGTTTATTCCCAATTTTACCTCCACTGAATCAAGACTGCCTTCTGTAGTTTCTTACCAGTTTTAGTTCCAGTTTAAGTTTTACATCTAGTACATCACTTATTTTACCACAGTTATCTCCGGTTCATTCTCAAATTTAACTTCATTTACAAAACACTCTCCTAGTTTTGAATTATTTTGCTTTACTACAATAAAATTAGTTATTTTGGTTGCAGATGCAGCCTAATATAAGGCGTGAGTTACTGACAAGCTTCAGCGATGCTCAGGCTTGGGGTTTACCTTTGCTCCCTAGGTCGCTCATGATGTAGACCCTTCCTCTATCCTAACAGACCACAGTCTCAACATCCCCCATACTGTATTCTAATGTATACAGCAATGTATTACACCAGTAATTAAAATGTATACAAACATTTTTTCTGCGGGCATCCATGTTTGTCCCTGTAAACTCACCCTTAACACTTCCCACCAAATGCTCTTTAAGCAGCGACTAGTAACACAGATTATGAGTAAGATAGATAAACAGCAGACAGACCCTAAATCCCGGACATAATAAGAGGAACATTTATTCCTGTCTGCAAAAAAACCTGAAGATTGCATCAGTGTTTTTTGTTTCACGCCGGTATCACCAGACGGAGGTGAACTGGGTGAACCCATCCTCACTAATCATTCTCTAAGTAGCCGTGGAACAGTGAGAGGTTTATCTGTTAAATTGTCTATGAAAGCAATGAGTTGTGTTTACTTATGGATGTTGCAGATCTGTTTCAAGATGACTTTTTGACAGGATGTTCCTGATTCTCCTGCCACCGTCACTCATTTCCATTAAAATATAGTGGTGTGATGGGAAAACTGGTTAGCCTATAGGCCTGTGTGTGATTGGTGGAGGAATGATTACCAGCTGATTGCAGGTCTTCAAGTAAGGACCAGATTGTGGCAAAAAATAAGCTTTGTTAAACTTGTAACTGTGGCATGGGTGCTTATGGCACAAATCTGTGCCATCTGAGTTGTCCTGCCAGGCAGAATGCGTGACATTCTGCAGACAACAAAATATCCAAACCTCCCTTTTTTCTTTTATTTTTAGAGAGCATGGCTGTGTCACATTAGGGGTGTGGCTGTGTCACGTTGGGGGTGTGTCTGCATCACAAAGGGTGTGGCCTCATTTCGGGTGTTATCTCACTCTTCTGAAGCTTTAGGCCACCACCAACCCCCCCCCCCCTTCCCCTAAAAACAGGCTGGAATTGCCACGTGCACCAGATATATTCGGTAAGCTGAGACACGCATTTTGGCACAGAGCTGTGACGAAACGCGTCAGGACGGGGTACTTTTTATATATGAATGTGGGGAAATGCAGAATGAAGTGGTCTTTTATATTTAAACCTTGATTTATGTGGACAGTTTCATTGAGTGATATACTCACATACAGAGAAATGATTACACAGCCTTTACCTACCTGATCGATTACTGCATTTGGAAAGGACGTGCTAAATGGGAGATCTGAGGGTAAATATATCAAGCTGAGAGTTTTCCATCGAGTTTGGAAAGTGGAGATGTTGCCTATAGCAGCCAATCAGATTCCAGCTATCATTTTGTAGAATGTAGTCAATAAATGATAGCTAGAATCTGATTGGTTTTTCAAACCCGCCGGAAATCTCTCAACTTAATACATTTACCCCCTGTGTGAGAGACATCTATTTTATCCGGCTACCTTTTTGCATGGAGGGACGCTCAGTCCTGAAGTTAGCTGTGCATGTCATTCTATTTCCAACTATTGGCTTGTTTTAAGGAGTTATAATTACACTTTGGACACTACATGCTGCATATTTGAATTTCCAGACACGTGGATATTATACAGTCCATCACATAACAAGTGATTTATTTAGAGAGGGGGGAGAGGTGGCCACTCGACCCCCCCCCAGGTACTGTTTAAATTACTAACAACGTCCAGACAGGACTTGATATTAGTATATTATATATATATATATATATATATATATATATATATGTGTGATTTTTACATTAGATTTGATAATCTGGTATTTATTGTTCTTACCACCTTGGACAACCCCATCATCATATACATTTGTGTACATATTTTATATGTGATATCAATGTTAAATAAGTTTGTAGATAATAACGAAATAGTAATATACATAATTTGTTTTATTGATTTTATGTTAAATAAATGTGTTTTTTAATGATTATCAGAAATCTGAGTGTATTCTGCCATATCTGTTTCATTTTTTTTTTTTATTTGATACAACCAAGTTGACTGGCGCTCCTTGTTGTGTTTTTTTTAGGTTGAATAATATTGGACGGCGTTGGCTACTCCATCCATAAGGAGTTGACTCTAGTTGGTTTTTTTGTTTGTCGGTAACCGCAGACATACCTTCCAACCTCATGTTAGTCTGGACAAATGGGCCAACCGTTCAAATCGGGACTGTCCCGCCAAAATTGGGACATTTGAGTAATATGTAATCCGTAACAACCAACCAGATTATAGCTGTCATTTCTCTACAGTACAGGTTGGAACAGTGATGGCCCTTTAACCTTCAACATGGCCACACACTGACCTTAATCACAGAACAATAGATTTAATCAAAGTTAAGAGACACTTATCTGTAATGACAAAACAGCAGAGCTGCAAACTGTTGTTGTTTCTGATAGGAGACCCTGAGCGGATTGGGGCGTTCCTTGCTGAATACAGACTTATCACGGTAATTCACCAGATACTGCGCCAAAATGCAGAAAGGGAGAGTCTGTATAACGGGATGAGATACGTTTAGGCCTTGTACATAATTTTATTATATAAAGTAGCATATAAAGGCAGCTCGGTATTTGGCAGAATCTTTTGGAAAAGGTTTTAGCAGTCAGACAAAACCATGAAACCGGTATTCAGTGCATCCATACTTCCCACTAGCAATATTCTCATTTTTAAACATCAGCGAGCATTCAGAAAAGAGAAAATAACAGAGGGCCTGATTCATTAAGGATCTTAACTTAAGAAACTTCTTATTTAAGTCTCCTGGACAAAACCATGTTACAATGCAAGGGGTGCAAATTAGTTTTCTGTTTTGCACATAAGTTAAATACTGACTGTTTTTCATGTAGCACACAAATACTGGATAGCTTATTTGTACACTGACATTTAAAGTTGATATTTGTGTGCTACATGAACAAACAGCCAGTATTTAACTTATGTGCAAAACAGAATACTAATTTGCACCCCTTGCATTGTAACATGGTTTTGTCCAGGAGACTTAAATAAGAAGTTTCTTAAGTTAAGATCCTTAATGAATCAGGCCCAGACATCCTATTTAAAAGTTGCTCCCTATTTTGAAGGAAAAAAAAATGGTGCCGTCACAATATGTCAAAAGTTAAACATATGTGTGAGTTCTAAAAAAACGCTCTTCCCCATACGAGCAACGTGGGCAATAACTGCTCTAAGGGCAAATTGAACCAAAACAATACAGCCCTTTATAAAGCAAATGTGTGACTAAATGATGCGACTAGTTGCAAGTCATGTCAGAGAAGTATATTCCTTCAATTTACATTTTATAGTTCCAGTTTTGTATTCCGGCTAATCGTGACCCAATCTGGTTGTTCTGTTTTCTGGGATAATATTACGTGTGTGTGTCTTTAACCGTTGATTATTTTGTGTTGGCTCCTGTTATGGAATTAATTTTAGAAGCAGAGGTCAGAGGAGGCCCGGCCGACCATGTTTTGCTGTAAAATAGACAGCGGCTCTCCCTTCATTAAAACCCGCTGCGTTTTCTCACACAGTGCAAGAATGTCCCATTCATTCCGCCTCTTGTGTCTTTCCAGGACAAGGTGAATGGCTGGGAGGTAGGTGTCTGTGGACAGGTATCTAAGGCCAGGTTCAACCTGCATGGAAAGCAGACTGTTTCATTCGCTGTAATCCCTGTTCTCTGTACGCCCCATCTGCAGCTGGCCAGGATCAACTTTTAAGACTGTGAATTAGCTACAAAATGAATAAAGTCATAAGATTGTCTATTAATAGTGAGTTACCTGAAAAAACCCGTAATCAGCAAGAGGAACAAGTGCAGATGGGTTTATCCACCTTTACTGGAAAACCATGTGCTGCCAACTGAGGACTTCTGACCTCTGTATTCATTGAATAGGAAAATATATATTATTAATATGCTCTTTAGTGTATAATATATATTTATATACATATTGTTTACTTGTTTATGGGGATGATTCTGGCCTCTGGACAAGACAGCGGAGCCTTGCACAGATTATCATGCTACGTTAAGGTGAGTGTTCTACAAAACAATTTAATGTTATTTTGGATCACAAGAAAATGTAGCAAATCACTTTCCTCCAATCATTTGAAACATTGCCTCTATGGCAGCCTCATATTACCCTTAGTAGAAGAATAACTTATCTGTCTCAAAGCAGCAATCCCACATAGACTTTTTTGGGGGAGTTTTTAATCGTTAAGTACATTTCAGTGTGTCATGTGATGGCAGAGGGCATCACAGTGCAGACAGAACTCAGAGAGGCATTCCCAAGCGTCTCTGCTCACTACATCATGTGCCATGTGACTGTGGTTGCCATGGTGGTCCAGAATCAAAAATCATTAATAGCAGCTTGAAATAAAAGTGAAATTGGTAAATCCCAACAATTCTTACAGCCCGCCACAGTGATTTATGTTAAACACACCTTTTTGTCATGGGATGAGCCTTAAATCTTCTGTGCCCTATCGCTATCCTTGACACACAACACACATTAATTGGCCGTCTTAAACCAGTGCTAGTTATAAACTATGAATTTGCAGATGCAGTGTAGGATGGAGAATTAAAATTGGAACATTGAACATTACCAATTGATTGCTTATTTTATGAAATGGTGCAAGTAGCATACATGTGCTGTAACCCATAGTTACCAATCACATATTTGCTTCTATTTCCTTGATTACAGTAAACTGCTATAAGCTGATATGTGATTGGCTGCTATGGGTTATTACACATAATACATTTTTTGTATCTTGTCATTGCATACACCTTAATATTGCACATATGAATACCCAATGTTGCTAGCTTCCTTCAAATTAAATTAAGTATACTCTTATAAAAAATGTTATTGCTGGGATTTCAGTTCTGCAGTTCCTAAACTGTAGGTGATTATGTCTCTTGGTTACAAAATCTGGTTCTTACTGTTTATAATATTGTAGGTTCTCGGTTATTGTTAGACAGCCACGGCTGCCGTGGGCACCGCCGCAACTCACTGTCCCTCTTCCTGGTGTCCCGGCCGTCGGTATGACGACCGGGACTTCACTTCCGGAAATTCGGGCCGACCGTTGCCAGGGCAACGGCCGGACGACAAAAATAATCTCTATGCGCTCTGGCAAGCTGAATAGCCGGGCGCATGTGCAGTAAATCTCACAGCCCGTGGGCTGATTAAGTAGCCCTATTGTATGTATTAGCCTGCACCTGAATGGGGGCTGGTGGCAGGTTCCTATTGGCTGCTCTAAGAATTTAAGGCAGGGAGGGCTTAGCCTCCCTGCCGGTTATAGCGTTTCTGACCCAGTCTTGCTGACCTGCTCCTGTTTGCTGTTCCCTGTCCTGTGGATACTCTGTTGGATTTCCTGTGTATGACCTCTGCTTGGGTTTTGGATTCTGCCTGTTTGCTCGTGACCCTGACCCTTTTGGTCTGTACTTTGGACCCTGCTACCTTGCCTGTGAGCTTTCTGCCAGTCTCCTGGCCTGCCGCTGTGGTCCTGCATTACCAACCCACACTACATCTGGAGCTAAGTCCTGGGGGCATCTGAGTACCGGTGAGCGCATCAAGCTCTAAGGGTAAGGCGGCTGCTATAGGTGAAATATAATAAAGGGGCGCTGTATCCAACAGGATTTGATTATTAAATAAATAGAAATATGATCACTAATACATTAGTATAAAATTTATTGATAAGTAATAAATCACCTTAGATAAAAATACACATCTGACAATCAATGCTGACTAGGCGCCCGCACCCAAAGCATGAATAAATGTAATCACTAGTAGATCAAACAATAACAATATAATGATGTGGATATAACAGTATAAACAGCCTCTAATATACAATGCCAGCATAGAATTTATAAAAATAATTGATATTCACACTGTGGTCCGGACCACACAAATGAGGCCAAGAGAGTAAGTGATACTGTGTATCGTAAGTAATATAGTGGATAAACACTCCCAGACTGTGCCAAGTTGCCAACTCCCAGTTGATGGAAAAACTCCTCGCTCATATATAGATGTACATAAAGGCTCGAAGATGTCTCTTGATTAGAGCACTAGCAGTAGCGCTGACTGTGTCAGCTAAAGTCCCGAATCAGTAAGTGCACACCGGTATAAGTTCTAGCACCCAATTATAAATGCAAATTGGACAAACTAGTTGAACCCCCGATGGGTCTATAGGTCTCTATAGGAGTTATCGTAATCCTGGTAGCGTGTACTTATTAATGTGCCTTGTTAAATGCAGATAATGGATCCTGGTTCAGCGGCACTTAAAGGCATGTATTCATCCACCTTAAGACGCAACCATCCATAATTACCTTATAAGTGTCTGGCGGAACATAACGGACCCGCCAATTAGACAACTGCAAATAGTAACACTGCTTAGCACACAGGACTTAGCTTTGTTGATCGTTCGTAGCTGATGCACAGCAGTTATTGGTTGTATCCAAATCCCGAGGAGATAATCCAAACAGTCTATTGACCCGGGGTAAAGAGGGCGGAGTCAGCTAGTCAGCTGATGTGAAGAAGTGACCATCCTGACGCGTTTCATCACCTCATATTATTGATTTATGATTCTTAGCGCCTAATAGTTTTTGTTTCTTTTTTGCTATAGGTGAAAACATCCGTCATCTAGTTCTGTGGGTTTGTGATCAGACCAGCAGCCTAACAGTTATACATTACAACAAAGGCTTAGCAAAATATGCGCCTTCTTCAAAATGCACTTACAAATGTACAGTAGTGTCTGCACTGGGACTGCACAATAGACCAGACAGCCTTAAGGACAAATGAAGACAACCTATGGCTCTATGACTGATACTGCACTACAAGTCAAAATTGCACGCTGGCCACGGTAGCTGAATAAGAGCACAGGTCACCTATGCCTGCAGTAATGGCTCTATGATCTGTACGGCACTCAGAGATCCTGCTCTGTGAAGTGTGTAGACCTGAAAGCAAAGCCCAGCATCGGTCTGCTAGAAATCAGGACAATCTGCTAACACAAAGGGGGGCATGATTACAACACATTAGGATCACGCGGAGGCATCCTTAATCCACCTCCCTACGCTGAAAACACCCTTGAATTGCCACTCGCACTTGTGTAATAAATACCTCCCAACTACCCGAGAGTCAAGACAAAAGTGCAACGCTGAAAGCAGCACAGCTGGGAGGTGGGTGAAAGGGTTTATGTCACTTGAAAGCTTTATATGTCAATCACTTCAAAGAGATTTTTAAATTGTATTTCATTTTGGAAGGAACAAGAGAAATAAGCTTATTGTGAAATGGAAGAGCTTACATACCGTAACGTACGTCAGGGAAGAAGAGCTATGTTTAGATTTTTGGGAGCTTAGAATCTGCAGGTCACAGTGTCCATTTGATCTGTATAATTCTTATGTACATTGATGGAAACAGGTTCCCTAACCAGAAAGATAAAAGTGTCTCTTCATCTTGTCACTGCAATCATAGATATATTAGGAAAGAACTGGGAAGCTCCGCAGGGCTATAAACAAGACACTCAGTTAAGGATCTGCTCAGGATTTACTCGTGTGTAAGATATGGAAGGACAATATCTCGCATTTATCCAATGTTTACTCCTGTAGTGAGCGGCCCGGAGTGATGGAAGGGGCACAGTGCACAAGTTACACCTCTGGCAACAGAAGGGTGCTGAACACTCTCGCCCATTCCTTCACTGCACTTACAGATCCTCGAGTTCTTACTTGCCTACTTTCAGGCAGTGCAGTCCGGGAGAGGGGCGTGTCTAGAGGACGGAAGGGGGAGGGGCGCGGTAAATAGCGTCATTTTGGCTCCGCCCCCATGACAAAACAGCATTTCCGTTGCAGGGGCGGGGCCAAAATGACGCTATTCACTGCGAATCGCGTTATTTTGGCCAGGAAATTGCAGGATGCAGGAGCCTTGCCTACTCGTCCGGGAGACCGACCCGAATTTCGGGAGTCTGCCGGACATTTCGGGGGAGTTGGCAAGTATGCTCTAGTTGCTAATCCTAACACCATTATGTAGTTCCACTAAAACTGGAAAGCCTGCTATAGAATTTACAATAACTTCACCCAACAGGGGATTTGCACTGTGCAATTTGTATATTTGGATATTTTTTTTTCCTGAAAGCAAACTGAGAATTTACTAAGGTGCGTTAGCAACTATTACTCGCTACAGATGTGAGACATAATCCCAACCAGCAGTCACTAGTAATGTATTTAGCCATATGAATAGCCAATGTAACAATGAGTGGCACTGGACAGACTGACCTTCACCAGTCACTGAGGAAAACACTATATTAACATGTTAGTGTGTAAATTAAAGTGAATCTAGCCTAAGCATAGTGCACTCATTAGATATTTTACTTGCGCCTCATGATGTACATTACAAAGAGAGACACCTCCATATTAATGTAAAGGGCAACCTATAATTTACTCGGCTAATGAGCAAATAGTGGCCAGGATTAAACAAGGGTTATTTTACTAATATTGCTCAAATGGTGCAAATCTGCCGTAGCAACCAGTCAGCAACTAGCTATCATCTGTCTAGTGCAAGCTAGACAATGAAAGCAATTGTCTGATTGGTGGATAGGGTTTCATGCAGATTTGCACCTTGGAGCAATGTCATTAAATAACTCCCAATGTTGTACAGCAAATAGGATAATATTCCAATAAATAGTTTACTTTTAATACATTTTGTCAAAATACAGGAAACTATGTGTTAATATCTATCACTTTTTGCTTAATGACATCCATTTTTTAGCTAGATTTCTGTATGTAAGAAGCGCTGGTGTGTAAGGTGTATGATGTAAAAAGATCAGCGTACAATTTAGATGTCAAATGCTGTGTTCTCTGCGAGGAGCCCTGTAAATGGTGCCTGTATCCTAGCTACAAACTGGCTCTCAGCAACAGAGAATGGATCATCCTCCAGCTGCCGCTGTTTGGAAGTTGTTATCGTGATGTAAAACATTGCTTCATATATGAAGATCAGAAGAGAATTTTGCCAGTCAACAGAACGCAATGCGTGTTATCGTGTGCATATAAAATATACATCACTTATGATGACGGCAAAGATAAAACTCGTCAAAGTGGATAAACACATCAAAATGAATGTCCGTGTCTGTTTAATAGAACCCATGTATATGTATATATATATATATATATATATATATATATATATATATATATAATACACATATTTACCACTTTTCAGTCTTACTTATCAGGCTTGCTCATAGTTTGTTTTCTTACCTTGTTCAGTCTTACATATTGTTCAGTCTTGGCCAGTCTCACACACTGACCTTTTACATATTGCTCCATCTTATACATTATTGAGTCATGCCTAATTGTTCCGCAACATATATTAGTAAGTCTTACACATTGTTCAGCGTTGTCTAAAGATCTTCCATACACATCGCTCCATCTTGCACATCGTTCCATCTTACATATTGTTCCATCTTACACATTATTCCATCTTACATATTGTTCCATATTACACATCGTTCCATCTTACACATTATTCCATCTTACATATTGTTCCATCTTACACATCGTTCCATATTACACATAAATTCCATCTTACATATTGTTCCATATTACACATCGTTCCATATTACACATAAATTCCATCTTACATATTGTTCCATATTACACATCATTCCATCTTACACATAAATTCCATCTTACATATTGTTCCATATTACACATCATTCCATCTTACACATAAATTCCATCTTAAATATTGTTCCATATTACACATCGTACCATCTTACACATTATTCCATCTTACATATTGTTCCATCTTACACATCGTTCCAAATTACACATTATTCATTTTACATATTGTTCCATATTTCACATCGTTCCATCTTACACATTATTCCATCTTACATATTGTTCCATCTTACACATTATTCCATCTTACACATTATTCCATCTTACAAATTGCTCTATCTTGTCATTTGTTTAGTCTTGTCTATTGTTTTCATCTTACACATTGTTCCATCTTACACATCGTTCCATCTTACACATTGTTCCATCTTACACATTGTTCCATCTTACACCTTAGTCAGGCTCCCACATTTTACCATCTTACACATGGTACAGTTATTGTAAACCTTGTTAAGTTTTACACATTGTTCAGTATAATACTTTGTTTTGTCTTACACATTGTTTCATAGTATATATTGTTCCATCTTACAGCTTGCTGATATTACACATTGTTCTGGGTTGAATATTGTTACAACTTACATGTTACATACATAAATTCACTCATTTATTTTCCTACTGAGTGCTAGCCGCTGACACGGTGGGGCAGCGGCTGGCAGCTAATTACCTGTAAAGCTACCGGCTGTGGCTCCTCCATGTTGCCAATAGGCTTGGAGTGCGACGCTGGGCTATGGTGCCAGCGCCAACGAGGGAAGAGACTACACTGCTTGCATACCTTTGTGGCTTCATTTGTTTTGGCAATGCCCTCACACTTTTACCACCGGGCATTCACCAATAACAAGATGTATACTTTTGAAAATGAAAACTTAAACAGAATTAGTTCTCCGACACTGATTAATTCAGGCATGCACAAGCTTTGGTTTTGCAGATTTAAATACATTTTAAATTCAGTAATGCAAATCTATATTGTTCCCAAAAATAAATTGGTACTTATTAGTTTACAAAATACATTCTTTTTTTTTCCCTCTAGATAGCTGAGCATTGGAAGATATACACCAAAAGGTGGAATGATAAAGGAATCAAAACCATGTGGTGATTAGTGATGTCATTGCAACCTGTTCTCTCCAGCACTAGGTACAGATGACAGTCACTGCAGAGTCAAAATAATAATTGTGAGAAATTAATGAAAATAGATTATGTTAAGATTAAATGAATAAAAGATAGTATGCAAATCTCAGTTACAGGAAGCAAAAAAGTAAAGTGCAATACTGGTGGTGAGCTGCACGCATCGGGTCTGAGTGGGGGTTATTTTCGTGGCATACGTATTGTCAGTAGTAAGTGCTAAATGGCCTTGCTCCTCAAGTGTGAAACGTGAGTAGGGGTGGGCTAAAATGGGGAGGATAGAAAGGTGGAACAAAATCTTTTTCATGCAACCAACACGAATTCAGCCGACCTGCAGTGCACCACATTTAATGATAGATTTGATTATTAAGACAATGCGTAACTTTAAAAGAAATTGCATCTGAAAAGGGACAGTATTACTGCTATCCAGGCTAGTACAGGTGAAGGCTGCAACGGTAAGTATAGGATTAGGACCTGGCAGGGGCGGATCTAGGAAATTGCTATACCCCGGGCGATTTGGGGGGGCGATTTAGGCCCCGCTTCCTTTCCGACATCTAAGGCTGCCGGCGGCTGCACAGTATGTGCAGGTCCGCTCGGCAGTGACAGTGTGCTGTCCGGCTGCTCTGAATCAGAGGCTCTGATTGTGTTTTAAACACAATCAGAGCAGCCGGGCAGCACACTGTCACTGCCGAGCGGACCTGCACAGTGTGCAGCTGTCCGCAGCAAGCCCCTGCTAGGGGGGGCGATTGCCCCGATCGCCCCCCCCCCCTGGATCCGCCACTGGGACCTGGGTATATAAATTTTCCCTTTCAGCACAATATCCACATTCTGGGCCTGAGTCATTAAGGAGAGCAAGGCAAAAAAAGGAGTAAATTTGATCCTGGATAAACCATGTTACAATGCAAGGGGTGCACATAACTTAAATACTGGCTTTTTTGTCATGTTCCATAGATTGTAAGCTTGCGAGCAGGGCCTTCTCACCTCTTTGTCTGTTTTACCCAGTTTGTTTATTAGTTTATTATGTTTGTCCCCAATTGTAAAGCGCTACGGAATATGTTGGCGCTATATAAATAAATGATGATGATGATGTAGCAAACAAATGTTGAAAAATTGATCTAGGACAGTGATGGGCAAACTTTTTCAGGAGCGGGCCAAATAAAAAAGAAAAACTTTAGGCAGGCCAATATAAATTATTAAAAAACTCAAATATCGAAATATATAAAACAAATTTTTGAATGGGACGGGAGGGTGTTATATAGCAGTGTTACCTCTATAAGTGCAGCGATCGTACAGACACAGCACTTATTTCAGCAGGTTGTTGCAGATCCGTCTTTCTGGTGAGCCACTAACTGACAACACAGCAGCCAATCGAAATCCAACTTATTATATATGGCCCAGCCCATCTCTTCTCACATGGCTTTCAGCCATTAGGGGGCAGGCAGGTGTTTCAGTGATTGACATACGAAGTGTCCTTTTAGGAAGGATGATGAAGTGTAATGGAGGAAATAGCTGGGAAGGCATAAAAATGAAGGTTCTGACACACAGGGTCGGCCCTAATAATTTTATGCATATTTTAATGAAATTTTTTAAAATATTGGCGGGCCGGTTAGAACCTCTAAGTGGGCTGGATCTGGCCCACGGGCCATAGTTTGCCCATCACTGATCTAGAACATGCCCTACCCCAACTATAAATCTGTCCCTACATTTTAAATTTACCTCCCCCTCCAATGCAACATGGTTTTGTCAAGGTGCAAATTTACTCCTTTTTTTTGCCTTTGCTCTCTTTAATGGCTCAGGCCCTCTATGTATATCCATATTGAACAAGTTCTACATAAAGTATAAATAGCGAACATACTGTATACATCCTACCCTGGAGTCTGGGGCAAACGCAGGATTTGTAGAGGGGGGGTTTCCATACCACGCCACCAGTGGGCGTGACCAGCATGCATGGGGGCGTGGCTATAATTTTAGACAGTGCTTGGCTGCTCTCCAATTCTTCCTATCCCCATAATATACATGGGCAATGTTGCGTGCACTACTGTTAGGTGCATGCAGTTCTCTCTTTTCGAGCAGAGCCGTCTAAAGGGGAGGCACGGTCCAGACACCTCAATTATACAATGCCCCAGGCTTGGATGGGGGGTTTCCAGGCACTAGGAAACCCCCTCAGTTTGCCTATGGGAGTAGCCCACAAATCACACTTTACTGTAAAGATGATCCAGAACAGATGATTGCACATTATAGAATTTGTTGTGGGACAGATTTACTTTATATTTTAACAGCATATCTGGTCTAGAGGGGAGATCTTGGGCACCTGTAACCGCCACCAGAGTGTTTGCCTGAGAATTGGTACTGAGCATGGGGTCCTTTGGTACCACAATCTCAGAGCTAGGTAGTGCCCAGTCACAGTAGGTACGTGTTGTGGCTGTTAAACGTGGCAGGCTCTTACTGTCCCCTACTAGCAGCCACACAGCAGAAGTCTTTTAGAGAGACTATACAGGATTACTGTGCTGGTAGACATGGCTGACCTCTGACCTTTTCTTCCCAGCAGACCATATAACAGGGAACTGGCATCTGAAGTGGAGGATCATATACCCAGATGCAATGCAATACTAACTGGACAATGTTTTAAATATGAGTAGAACACGGAACACTCTTGTATGGTAGAGCGGAAGTCAAGCAGGCTGTTCACATTTTGAGCCTGCTCTCAGTGTTTGCAAAGGTTAGCAGTAGAAAAGACGATGATGACAGCTGACTGGAGGGTACTACTCCCCACGCACCCATTACATAAAATATAACTTTAATCCAGAAGTTTCGGGTTAGCTAATGTCATTAGTCAGCTATCCATAAGCTCAGATAATGCCCATTGATTCATTCATGTACTAAGGGCAGGGCCATAGTGCACCTGAGCAAAGTCTTAATCCTTTTTGCAGATATAAATACAACTCAAGTGGATAGAAAACATACATTTCTAGATAGCAGTAAAGATAGTTTATAGGATAAAGTGGATGAGACACAGGTGAGGATTAAGGTGCAGTCTGTCCTCTTGGAGATGTTATAAAAGTCATAATAATATTTATGTTAAGTTTTCCCCTAATATTAGATAAAATTCTGCTGCCTGTGGATGTAATTAAAATAACAAACTCCATTTAATTAAATAGATATTCAGCTGGGATACATATAAGGATACATGTCCTTATATAATGCTGTGTGCAAGACACCTCACATTAGAATTTTCAGTTAACAACAAGTAGAATGGTAGCAATACGGATTGCAGTGGCCCAAGGGCCAACCTATGACCCTATTATGCAATCATTATCATCATCATCATCATTTATTTATATAGCGCCAACATATTCCGTAGCGCTTTA
Source organism: Mixophyes fleayi (assembly GCF_038048845.1). NCBI lineage: Eukaryota > Metazoa > Chordata > Amphibia > Anura > Limnodynastidae > Mixophyes > Mixophyes fleayi. The sequence goes on from NC_134408.1 coordinate 17,882,607, forward strand.
CAATTGGGGACAAACATAATAAACTAATAAACAAACTGGGTAAAACAGACAAAGAGGTGAGAAGGCCCTGCTCACAAGCTTACAATCTATGGGACAATGGAAGATTGACACATGAGGTTAAGTCTATATTTTGCATTTTGGCCCAGCCAGGATGCAAAGGTAAAAGTGACTCATTGGCTAAATGATCCTGTCACACAACAATGTTGGTCAGGGGGTAGTTGTCTTGTGTGAAATTGTGTAACGGGTGGTAATAGGCTAAGGTAGTGAGGTTAAGAAGGTGGTTGAGGAATATTATAAGCTTGTCTGAAGAGGTAGGTTTTCAGAGCAATGCATGCAACGTGGAAGACAGGCAAGAGACCATGTTAATGGGGGTAGGCATGAATGGGATAGATGAGAAAATGGATTGGCATCAGGGACTAACTGGGCAGGGGGGCATCTGTACTCCGGGCCGGTCCCATAGTGAGCTCCCCTGTTCTGGGTCACTGGGCTATCTGCATTTATTTCCATTAAAATGTTCCTAATAGGCTGCTGGGCCGAGTCTCGCCCTCCCTGGGATAAAATTTGCCAGCCAGCCTCTGATTGGCATCCTCTCAGGAATGTGAAGACAGAGGGGTAGATATATCAAACCTTCTGAAAAGGAACAGTGGAGATGTTGCCCATAACAACCAATCATATTCTAGCTAACATGTTCTAGAATGTACTAGATAAGTGATAGCTAGAATCTGATTGGTTGCTATGGGCAACACCTCCACTTTTCCTTTTTAAAAGGTTTGATAAATCTATTCCAGCATTTCTTACAGCCACACTCACGTGGTCATTTTGTGTGTAAAATGAAAGGAAAAACAAAAACAAACCTTTTTGCTTTTGGGCTGTTGCTTGATTAGACTGTATTATATACAACACTGAGATGGGAACTTTTATTACAGTATCGCAGTGGTGAATGGCAATCTTTGTTCACAGATTTATTGCTTGAATTTGAAATATTTTCCCTTGGCAGCGATGGGATCATTGAGTAATGTCACCTACAGGATTGATACACCAGCGCTTTGATGCGGCTTCCCGTAGTCAGGCTGTTATAAGCCGAATAAGGATTTTTTTGGGCCGCATAATTGTGATCTCATAGGGCTTAAGACAAGAAGCGATTGTTAAAGGTCTAGTTAAATATTTTACAAGACACACGTGAGTCAATAATAAATTCCTTGATCTGAAAGACAAAGGAGTCAATTTTCACCTTTACACTCCTAGTTCAAATTAAAAATAAATAAAACAATTAGATAGATGGCTGATTTCTCTATACTCAAGCAGTGACCTTGAACCACACATAACAACACAATTTCTGTCTGATACCTGACCCAGGTGATCTCTATCCATCAAATGTTTGTATTCTAATCAATCGTAGCCATCATCGGACCATGTCATCTTTATTAGCATGCTCTGTTACAGGAATCTCATTCGCACAAGACAAATTGGAGAAAATCACCCCCCAAAAATCACTGTTATGACTCCTCATTCAGCCTGTCTGAAAAAAGCGCTATGATGGGATTCCATGGGTATTACTAACACTGCAACTGGACCTCTAAGTGTCGCGTGCAATGCAAGGATGTTTTATGAATTTAGTGGGTCTGTCACATGTGGCCCAATCCCACCCCCCTCGCCAGATTCCTATCTGCTACTGATTCAAGTGGGGGAGGGCTCTGGTCTATCTATCTATCTATCTATCTATCTATCTATCTATCTATCTATCTGTCAATCTCCTATCTATATATCTGTCTATCTATCTATCTATCTATCTATCTATCTATCTATCTATCTATCTATCTATCTCCTATCTATATATCTGTCTATCTATCTATCTATCTATCTCCTATCTATATATCTGTCTATCTATCTATCTATCTATCTATATATCTATCTATCTATCTATCTATCTATCTATCTCCTATCTATATATCTGTCTATCTATCTATCTATCTATCTATCTATCTATCTATCTATCTGTCAATCTCCTATCTATATATCTGTCTATCTATCTATCTATCTATCTATCTATCTATCTATCTATCTCCTATCTATATATCTGTCTATCTATCTATCTATCTATCTCCTATCTATATATCTGTCTATCTATCTATCTATCTATCTATCTATCTATCTATCTATCTATCTCCTATCTATATATCTGTCTATCTATCTATCTATCTATCTATCTATCTATCTATCTATCTATCTATCTCATATCTATCTATCTAGCTATCTAGTAGCCTATCTATCTATCTATCTATCTATCTATCTATCTCGTGTTTATCTATCTATCTATCTATCTATCCAGAGCTGGATTAAGGCTCTGGGGGGCCCAGGGCACTTTAGACAGGGGGGCCCCTATGATGTAACATGGTTATCATTTTAGACAAACACACAGGCAATGCTGTGTGCACTACTGTTAGGAGCACGCAGCTCTGCCTTCACAAGCAGTACAGGGTGAAGCAGGACATACCTTCCAACTGTCCTTGTAGTCGGACCCAATCCTGACTACGCGAGACAGTCACCCAAATTCAGGACTGCCCGACCAGATTCAGAACAGTTGGCAGACTGTCCTGCTCTCTTCTACCTGTTCTTGTCACTTTCTCCACCTGTGGCTGCTGGTGTCTTTAGCTCAGTTGCTGCTTGTCTGGATCTTGGAATGTTGGGGGCACTATTTGGAAAAAAAAATGGGTACATGAAAATTAGAAAATTCCAACCAACCCCGATGTTAAATCAATAGTATTCCCTTTTAATATATAAACATATTTCGCTCTCTCGAAAAAGCGCCATCAATAAATTAAATGGCATTTATGTTTAAAATATATAACCATTTTCCACAATCATCCACGGCATTAAATAATTAATATTCACATTTAATAAACAGACCTAATTTTCCCCAAAAAGCCCCACAGTCATTTATGAGCTTCCAAACCACCCAGCATCAAATTTAAAGGTCCAATCACCCCATCTTAAATTGATAGCCCACACTATTACATTAAATTGCCCCACCATCACTCCACAAATAAAATAGCACCCATTAAATAATTAGCATCCACCTGCAATCCAAGTTAAATTAAGAACCCCCCTTCCCTCCCACATTATATTAAGAACCCCCCTTCCCTCACACATTATATTAACATACTACCCCCCTCACACACACACACATTATATTAACATACTACCCCCCTCACACACACACACATTATATTAACATACTACCCCCCTCACACACACATTATATTAACATACTACCCCCCTCACACACACACATTATATTAACATACAACCCCCCTCACACACACATTATATTAACGTACTACCCCCACTAACTTTGTTTTATCTGCACGCTGTATGACCTTGTTTCTCTTCACAAATGGGACGGCACCTGTCACGTGGTGCAGGTCCCATGTGACACCAATAGCAGGCCACACATGGGGGAAGGGGGGGGGGAGGATCGTAAGGATCCGCTGCCAATGATAGAAGGTAGCTGGCCCTGGAGGAGGGGCCAGCCACCAAGTAATAGAGACTTGGGCTGGCCCAAATTAGTCTTTTTCGTGTCTGGCCCGGGGGGCATATGCCCTCCTGCTCCCCAGCCTGCCCCTGAAATTAGCATTGATACCGCGTATTAAAAATACCATTGATACTGCACATTAAAAATACCATTGATACTGCACATTAAAACTACCATTGATACCGCACAATAAAAATACCATTGATACTGCACAATAAAAATACCATTGATACTGCACATTAAAAATACCATTGATACCGCACAATAAAAATACCATTGATACTGCACATTAAAAATACAATTGATACCGCACATTAATACAAAAATACTGCACATTAAAAAAAAACTAAACATTGATAACATAACACCAATTTTGATAATATATACAGTATGTATGAGTGTATTTCTATATATATATATATATATATATATAAGTACATATATATATATATATATATATATATATATATATATGATACAGTATATTTTGTGAAACATAGCTGAATTTTTTTTATATGTATATACACATTCAAGAAGACCCTTCATAGTGTTACTATTTTACTTGATCAAATATCTCAAATGTAGCCTATAGCAGCTAGAATGATTGATATATAAATATATATATATATATATATATATATATATATATACACACAAATATTATTCTAGCTGCTATAGGCTACAATTAACATTCAATCAAGTAATAATCAATGATGAGGGTCTTCTTGAATAAGTATATAGATATGATTGTTTTTTTTAATCTGTTTAAATATGTACATGGCCAGTAGAAGTGTGACACTTACCCAGTCACTTTCGTCACAGTTCTAATGCTGGGAGGAGCTGCTGCAGCTGCGCATGCTCAGCAGCTCCATTCTGGCTATTTTAAAATGTACAGCAGCAGCGGTGCTGCTGTACATCTATTAGATATTATTCTGTCGGGTGGAGGATGGTGCGCATGCACCCGACACAGCAAGAGACCACCCGCACAAACTAGAGAACAATCGGATCACCAAATGAGAGGTGAGGTGATCCGATCAGCGGGGGGCCCTCGGAGAGAGGGGGCCCGGGGCACGTGCCCCCTGTGCCCCCCCCTTAATCCGGCCATGTATCTATCTATCTATCTATCTATCTCCTGTCTATCTCATATCTATCTATCTATCTATCTATCTATCTATCTATCATTTTACCTCCTATATATCTATCTCCTATCTATGGGCCTGATTCATTAAGGATCTTAACTTAAGAAACTTCTTATTTCAGTCTCCTGGACAAAACCATGTTACAATGCAAGGGGTGCAAATTAGTTTTCTGTTTTGCACATAAGTTAAATACTGATTGTTTTTTCATGTAGCACACAAACACTTGATAGCTTATTTGTACACTGAAATTTAAAGTTTATATTTGTGTGCTACATGAAAAAAATAAACATCCACCTAGCATGGTGTAAAGCCCTCCGCCATTGGACTCTGGAGCAGTGGAAACCCATTCTCTGGAGTGTCAAATCATGCTTCACCATTTGGCAGTCTGATGGATGAATCTGGGTTTGGATGATGCCAGGAGAACACTTCCTACCTTCAATTGCATTATGCCAACTGTTAGGTTTGGTGGAGGAGGAATAATGGTCTGGGCTGTTTCTCATGGTTTGGCCTGGGCTCCTCAGTTCTAATGAATGTTACAGCATACAATGACATTCTAGAGAATTGTGGGCTTCCAAGTTTTTTGGCAACAGTTTGAGGAAGGCCCTTTCTAGATTCTGCTCTTTTCAGCGTGACAATGCCCCTTTGCATGAAGTGAGGTCCATCAAAAAATGGAGTATGTTTATGTTATTGCACATGGTGATCTGAGGCTTTTATGTGGCTGCTTGGCCATGGAAATCCAATCCATGAAGCTTCCAACAAACAGTTCTTCTGCTGATGCTGCTGTTTGGAACTCAGGAGCGAGTGTTGCAACCGTGGACAGATGGTTTTTACGTGCTACGTACTTTAGTTGTCGGAGGTCCCTGTCTGTGAGCGTGTGTAGCTTACCACTCCTTGGCTGAGCTGTTGTTGCACCTAGACGTTTCCACCTCCACAATAACAGCACTAAGAATTGAACACAGCAACTTTACAGGGCAGAAACCTCATGAAGTGACTTGTTGGAAACGTGGCCTCATATGGCAGTGCCACGTTGAAGGTCACTGAGTTCTTTAGTATGACCCATTCTACTGCTAACATTTGACAATGGAGATTGCATGTATTAGCAATGGGTGTGGCTGAAATGTCCAAACACATCTAACTGTCTATCTCTATCTGTCTGTGTATATAGTTGTGCTGGATATGAACCCACTGAGCAGCTTGATAGACGCTAGGTAGATCGTAGTTGCAGAGTCTTATGGAAAACTCAGTTTTCCTCAGGAACTGCTGCTAGGTCATCACCATTTTGCTGCAGATAATTCACAAGTTGCAGCGCACAGAACTAACCTCATTAGACGTACTTTAAGGACCACAATTGCGGCCCTCTAACCTTCAAAAAAGCCGCACGTTACCCTTAAATTCAATAATGAGAAACAGGTCTAAGACATCCTCGGCTCCCTTGCATCACTCATTCCAAAATGACACCACATGCCTCTCACTTACTCATCCCAAAATTACACTCCATGCCACCTTCCAACATATCACTGTTGAAAGATCTGAAGTCCTGGCAGAACAAAGATGACAGGGAGGGATCCAATGCCAAATTCTGCCCAAGATACCTGCAAATTTCCACAGCCAAATGCAGAATGAACATAATAATCTGCATAACAGCTTTGACAATTTCCCTCATCCCTAGCAACAAGCCAACAATCGGTGTCAAGAACAAGCTAGGTCAGTATCACAGGGTCAGGCAAAATAACGCTTGTAAACAACAATCAGACATAGAATAAACGGTTACTGTGACCGACTGTCAGAAGTGCCCGGTCTCCCCCGATAATTCTTCTCTGCAGGGAGAATTCTCCTTAGAAAAAAGGGCAGAAGCGTGATTTTTTACAGCTTTGTTGCACTGAGACAATATTACAACTAAGGCAGCGTCCCTATTTTAAAAAAAAAGGGCTGATAGGCCTGCCTTGTGCTATAGTACCGGGCTAGTGGAGACAGCTTTTTTTAAGGAGAGGAAAGCAGATGTGAAACAAACAGTTGGATTTAATTATTTTCTTAGTTGGAGCAGTAATTGAAGCAATGACAGAAAAAAAGTATTTAATTAAGCCGCGAGAGTATTCAGCGAAGGTGAGACGTCTGTGGGTGACTTTTAAACGTACAGAGTGAATTCAGGAGAGCGGAAACATTTTTTCAGGTGGAAATAATATATCCAAAATTTTCATTTTTCTTTTCATTTCTCAAAAAGAACGTCATCTCGTAGTACTGTTCTCTTGTGTCCTGTAGGTGTTGTAGTAGCTGCTTGACATGTGTCAGATAAGAGGACAAAGCAGGAGAGAAAATTAAAACATTGTCCAAGTAGACAATGAGAAAATTAAAAATATCAAGATCAAGATTGTATAATAGATTCTAAACAGTGGTATGAAATTTGTTTTCATTATGTGTTTCATTGAAATGTATTTTATCGTGTTGTTAATAAAGCTTTGCCAAATATATATTGAATGATAAACCCAGGTTGTTTTAATAAAAAGCATTTTTGGTTAATTATATTCCAATATAGTGTAATTAATGTAATCAATGTTATTGTTGATTTGATTCGATAAATGAATTGAGAAAAAAATTCTATTAACGAATGAAACAACCAAATGAGATGATAGTATTGAAATAAATCAAGATCTGCAGATTGATTGTATGATGAGGCATGGAGATAGAACGGATTTCCAAAATGCGTTTCACCTGGCATTGAAACGCATGGGGTAAAGCATGACAACATCTGGGGGTAAATGTATCAAGCTGAGAGTTTTCCGGCGGGTTTGAAAAGCCAATCAGATTCTAGCTGTCATTTATTAAGTACATTCTACAAAATGATAGCTAGAATCTGATTGGTTGCTATAGGCAACATCTCCACCTTTCAAACCCGCCGGAAAACTCTCATCTTATTACATTTACCCCCTGGTCCCCAACTTCTGACTTTAGTTTCCGGACATTATCGTTTCTGACCATCACTCTCAATGCATGAGTGTGTGGATAATAAAGTTAGTTATTTATTTTTTTTCAAAAAAAATTCAGATTTTTTTAAGTCAGTTCTTTTTGCACTTATATATATTTTTTCAAGTATCGACCTTGTTTTTTTATTAATGTTCATACTCACCCTCTAGGTACAGAGGCTTCTGGCACGAGGATAATGGCGCTCGCATGCGAATGATGGGGTAGCGGGATCTCAGCATTGCATTTAGAAAAAACATTGTAGTACTAGGAATAATGAGGGAGAAGTACCAAAGGGAAGTTTCATAGATGCTACAAGCTGAGGGAACTTTGGAATGTCTATCTCCAGGTCACAGGTAAACCAAGAGAATTGCCCAGTGTTCCGGAATTCATGGTTGGCCAAGAAGAAGAGGTTACAATACTCTTCTGATATTCTAGCCAGTATAACTAGGTGATGGGTTCTTTACAAGTTGACATGACAACTATGTCCATCCTCAATATATCCTTCCAGGGGAGAGTTAATGTAATGTAATATTTTTCTAGCTATACGCAGTGGTCAAAGTGGGCTGGTATTCCATACCACCTCTTCTTCTACTGCCTTCATTGTAAAACTAGCAAATACCATTCACCTACATTCCCATTACATTTTTCATAAAACCACTTTTAAAATTCCACTTCGACCACTGGCTGTATGATTGGATGTGGCGAAGAAAAGAAGGATTAATTATACACTCCAGGGTGGGAGAAGTCGGTGGGATGAAGAAGATGTTTAGCGCTCTGTGAATTACTTGGGGGTGATTGTTTAAACTGGAAGAAGTTGTGGATTTGTCAAGATTCGGGTTTATATAAAGATTGACATTTTCTCCCATAATAGTCTGTAATCAATCAGTTTGTGTTTGTAAGTGTGACAAAGAGGTTTATTTGTCACACCTCTCCTGCACAGAGATAGGTGAAATCCCAAAGAGTCTGCATTCACAGGCTGCCCACTCATGCTTTCATACAGCACACAGACACCCAGGTGCACCACATGGGTGTGATTAGTTTGCTATTTTCTTTACTGATTACTTAGTGCTTGGGAGGAGAATAAAAGACTGTTTGTTTGTTGGGGGCATATCGACCGAAGCTAGTTAATTGGCCGGTGACTAGACAGAAGATGCATATCTAGATAGAGACAGGGTCGCAGCGATTTTGAATGGCTACACATGTCAGATTATATACTGAACAAACTGCTGTTTATCATCCTGACAATAAGATTTGACCCTTGATTCAGCTACCCTGGTGTGAACAGTCAGGTCAATACTAATCCGCATCACATAAGGTTTTAAAAATTCAGCTGGATCGTCGATTAGAGCATAAATGTTGATACGAGTCACCACAATATTGTTTAGTGTCCCTACTAAGATGTGGTAGCCCTCTGCGCCACAAAGTGTTTGGTCCTTAGAAGATAAAAGTCAATTGTATAGCGAAATGGCAACTATTTTCACATTGGAAGTTGCATGGAAAAAAAGCAGATCCATTATGAGAACCTAGAGGTAAATGGTTTCAAGAACGTTCTACTAATTACATTAGATTGCAAGCTGTCATGAGCAAGGCCGTCCTTCCTCCTGTCTGCTCCTCGTCTTCTCTTTGCTTCTTGCCTTCTGCATGGTCTTTATAGCACTTATTATATAGGTTGCCAAGTTGAAAGAAAAGCATATAGACACAAAAATTATTCAGTACAGTCATATACTGAAGTATATGAAACATGGTTAAGTTACATAAAGTAAGCCACGACTTAGTAATAGCCTTTGCACACATGTACTGTATCTATGTTTTTTATAGGTTCTTAGGAGGGGTGATAGGTGCACCGGATTGGTACCTTGGCTAGGACGAAGGTATGTGAGTTATATGTATAAAGATCCCTTAGTCGTATATAAATGGGAGAATATAAGCATCTATACATTATAGAGTGGATATTATTGGGAGCTGATAGACAGTAAGAGTGAGCTGACAATTTATATCTTATGGTATTTGGATGTATGAAGGCAGGAATATGTATGACTAGTACTCAAAAAGCCTGCAATTTCGTTGTCAAAGTAAAACTGATTGTACAGGCATGCTTTATGGAAACTGATTGAACATGACATACTAAAAATAACTATGTTGGTGATGTTTAAAAGTCCATGTTATAAAATGATGGTTCATGGATGGTAGAGAGGAAGTCCTCTATTGCCACCTCCAGGCCTAGGGGAGTATTGATTGAAACTTATACTGTGAGCAGGTACTATAAAAAAACATCTCCTTACAGTATATACACATTAATCACAACATTAAAACCACCTTCCTAATATTGCGTAGGTTCCTCCTCGTGCCGACAAACAGCTCTGACCCTGGAGGCATGGACTCCACAAGACCTCTGAAAGTGTCCAGTGGCGTCTGGCACCAAAATGTTAGCAGCAGACCCTTTAAGTCCTTTAAGTTGCGAGGTGGGGCCTCCATGGCTCTGACTAGTTTTTCCAGCACATCCCACGGATGCTCTGTCGGATTGAGATCTGGGGAATTTGGAGGCCAAGTCAACACCTTGATCTCTTTGTCATGTTCCCCAAACCATTCCTGAACAATTTTTGCAGTGCGGCAGGGTGCATTATGCTTCTGTAACAGGTCTCTGCCATCAGGTAATACAGTTGCCATGAAGGGGTGTACTTCGTCTGCAACAAAGTTTAGGTAGGTGATATGTGTCAAAGTAACATCCATATGAATGTCAGGACCCAAGGTTCCCCAGCAGAACATTGCCCAGAGCATCACACTGCCTCCGCCGGCTTGTCTTCTTCCTAGAGTGCATCCTGGTGCCATCTCTTCCCCAGGTAAATGATGCACACGCACCGAGTCGTCCACACAATATAAATCAAAACGTGATTCACCAGACCAGGCAACATTCTTCCATTGCTCCATGGTCCAGTTTTGGCGCTCCCGTGCCCATTTTAGGGGCGTTTGGCGGTGGACAGGGGTCAGCATGGGCACTCTGACCAGTCTGCGGCTACGCATTCCCATTGCTGTGAGGCAGAAGTTCTAACCACTAAGCCACCGTGCTGCCCACATATTAAAACCTGTTTGTATCACTGTTCAGTGTGACCGATGCTAGAGAAGCTGGCTGGTTGTTAGAGAGCTGGTCTCTGCTTAGCTAATGTTTAGGGTCACAAGAAACTGACACCAAAAACTCACCACCCTGACATTAAAATAAAGTGAAAGGAAAGAAGTTGTTTGCATGTGTTCCACCAGAAGTGTGCTCTTGCCACAATATATATATATATATATATATATATATATGGACAAAAGTATTTGCTCACACCTGCTAATTATTGCATTGAGGTGTTTCAATCAGACCCATTGGCAGAGGTGTATAAAATCAAGCACTTAGCTATGCAGTCTCCATTTGTAAACATTTGTGATACAAAATGGGTTGTTCTGAAGAGCTCAGTGACTTCAACCATGGTACTGTGATAAGATGCCACCTTTGCAATAAGTCGGTTCGTGAATTTTCATCCATGCTAGATATTCCATGGTCAACTATAAGTGATATTAATAGAAAGTGGAAGCATTTAGGAACAACAGCAACTCAGCCACGAAGCGGAAGACCACGTAAAATCACACAGCGGGGTCTAGACTGCTAAGGCGCATGGTGCGTAAAAATCGCCATAGCTCTGCTGATTACATAAATGAAGAGTTCTGAACTTCCACTGACATTAATGTAAGCACAAAAACTGGGCGGCGGGAGCTTAATGGAATGGGTTTCCATGGCTGAGCATCTGCATGCAGCCTCACATCACCAAGACTAATGCCACGCTTCTCTGTTTGGCAGTCAGATCGGCGAGTCTGGGTTTGCCGGGAGAACGTTATCTGCCGGAGTGCATTATGCCAAATGTAAAGTTTGGTGGAGGAGGGATAATGGCATGGGGCTGTTTTTCAGGGTTTGGGCTAGGCCCCTGATCTCCAGTGAAAGGCAATCTTAATGCTTCAGCATACCAAGTCATTTTGGACAATGCAATGCTTCCAACTTTCTGGCAACAGGTTAGGGAAGGCCTTTTTCTATTCTAACTTGTCTGCGCCCCAGTGCACAATGCAAGGACTACAAAGACATGGACAGATGAGTTCGGTGTGGAAGAACTTGACTGGCCCTCACAGAGTCCTGACCTCAACCCCATCAAACCCCTTTGGGATGAACTGGAACGGAGTTTGCGAGCCAGGCCTTCTCATCCAACATCAGTGCCTGACCTCATAAATGCTCTACAGATTTAATGGACACAAATTCCCACAGAAACACTCCAACATCTTGTGGTAAGCTTTCCAAGAAAAGTGGAAGCTGTTATCGCTGCAAAAGGGGGACCTACTCCATATTCAAGTATATGTATTTGCATACAATGTCACTATAGTCCCTGTTGGTGTAATGGTTAAGCGTCCGAATGCTTTTGTCCATATAATATATATATATTGATATATATATACTGACCTGTAGGTCTCAGGGTTCCCAGAAAGACCTCATTGGTTGCATAGTGATGAGTCTAATGCTTACATCCTTTGGAGGTGCTTCAATGAAGCTCTCTGAGATCTGTCGAGCTCCAACTTTGCTCCTTGACAGTATAGAAGAGTACATGTTGAATAGATGTGTGGGAACATTAGAAACGGTTTCTGGTATGCTCTTTAATTGAAGGTGATTAAGTCTCAATCTAGTTTCAAGATCATCCTAGTTATCTTTCAGATGATCGGTTGGTTGGTGGTAGAGTTTGAGGACCTCTGAGTAAAGTTTGCTGTTAAAAGCTGCTTGGTCGTCTAGCTTGGATTTTGTTGACCATTTCCCCAGTCAACTTTCTGACCTTATTTGCTAGTTTTGGCTTTAGTAACTTTTCTAAGTTGGAAAATAACTCTGTCAAACCTCTTTATGGGTTACACCTTTTAGCCATCTAAGTGACTAAGGCCTCTTCATCCTTCATCCTTACTGTAACATTGAGAAGGTCCATCATCTTGGATTGATCTGGATGCAGTCTGCCTCTTCATAAAAGGTTGTAGGGCTGTTAGAACCCTGGGTTTATTTTTTTCATTTTCGGTGATATCCCAAGCTTGTGATTTGTTAAATATAAAGGTAACTCCCACTTTATAGGCTTAAAAGTCCCTTAAATGTTCATTTGGAAGATTTGAAAACTTGTACTGTGGAGATAGCCCCTCAAACACCCATCTTACACTGTAGTCAGGCCACGGTCCTCTCAAAAATATATTTTTATTGTACTATATATATGTAAAAGTGGGTGTGTCGTGATTATTTGGCATTTTAATATAAAAAAGTGGAAACTCTGTGATTCTTTCATTTTAATTTAGATTTTTTTTTGCTTTTCTGTCCGTCAGAGCCAAATACTGCAATTTGGAAGATATCCTCCCATTTGTGGGCAGTTAACTAACCAATTAATCTAAATGTCACGTTCCCCGTCGCCCTCCTTCCCATTCTACTCCCAGGTGCCGGTTACACAGGATGGGCGAACTTGTTAATTCTGCAAAGCATTTAAATCCGTATATATCAAATATTATATTGGATGCTCAAATGTTCAGGATTATTCCATGTCTGGAAATAGATAAATGACAAATTAAAGTAGTGCAATTTCCTGTCGTAGAAAGGCAAATTATAATGAAAAGATCGTTAATGGTTATTAATGACAATGATAATTATAGCCATGTCAATGCTAATGCTATTCCTAGGTTATTTGTTAGCGCACTTTAATTGGCGGTGCTTAGTAACCTGCAAAAGGAAAGTTATAGATCACTGTCATCTCTTCTATGTGACCTTCAGAAGTCTTTTCGATTCTTATCAGTTGCTGGGTTGAGAACGGAGCTGGTTGGGAGCTGAGTTATATGAAAGTTCTACTGGTAACATTTGCTGATATATAAACAGAGGTTTAATAACCTTGTAGAAGTTTGCAATACACTGTATTGGTGAGAGAAAGGTTTTGTTGTATGTACCAGGTTCCCTCTTTGGATACACTATATGGAGCCATTCAGAGCCTAAGGTGGCCACCATGGAGAACAAAAACTTAGGGCTAGATTTACTAATCGGATTCTAGTTATCATTTATTTAGTACATTCTACAAAATGACAGCTAGAATCTGACTGGTTGCTATAGGCAACATATTCACTTTTCCTTTTTAGAACGTTTGAGAAATCTACCTCTTGACATGAAAACTGGAGGTGTTTCCTTATTAGGAAGCTTGTGACCAGTAGATCTACTCAAGTGGGCCTGAGTCATTAAGGAGAGCAAAGCCAAAAAAAGGAGTAAGTTTGCTTCTGGATAAACCATGTTACAATGCAAGGGGTGCAAATTAGTTTATTATTTTGCACATAAGATAAATACTGGCTGTTTTTTGATGTAGCACACAAATACTTGATAGCTTTATTTTTACACTGAAATATAAAGGTGATCTAGGACATGCCCTACTCTAAATATCCAACTATAAATCTGTCCCTACATTTTAAATGTACCTCCCCCTCCAATGTAACATGGTTTGAAAAAGTGGATATGTTGCCTATAGCAGCCAATCAGATTCTAGCTGTCATTCTGTAGAATGCACTAAATAAATGAAAGCTAGAATCTGATTGGTTGCTATAGGCAACATCTCAACTTTTCCAAACCCGCAGTTTAGTAAATCTAGCCCTGTGTCTTATTTCAGGTTTACATGACTACACACACTTAGCTAGGCTGGTATAGTGCTAAGTAAGAAAGATCTCACACTACTATTTCATGGTTCACAAAATCTAATTTCATAACTCTCGCGCCTCAGGGGAATAATTGAAATAGGTGTTTTGAAGAAAAGTTGTTTTATCTACCTATGTATTGTGATTTGAAGCATGGTTAATGATATATGCACATAAGTATTCATAAAAAATTGAGTTCATATTACAAATGTTTCAGCAAGTGATTAAAGACACAGGGCCTGAGTCATTAAGGAGAGCAAAGCGTAGGAGTAACTTTGCACCTGGTTGAAACCATGTTGCATTGGAGGGGGAGGTAAATATAAAATGTGGGGACAGATTTATAGTTGGGGTAGGGCATGTCCTAGATCAACTTTAAATTTCAGTGTAAAAATAAAACTATCAAGTATTTGTGTGTTACATGACAAAACAACCAGTATTTAACTTATGTGCAAAATAATAAACTAATTTGCACCCCTCGCATTGTGACAAGGTTTGTCCAGGAGAACATTTACTTCTTTATTTAGCCTTACTTTCATTTATGACTCAGGCCTACAATTTATAAAGTAAAGTGCTCTACGATCAAATAATTAACAGGTAGAAAACAAAAATAGCAAAGTGTTCTGTACATAAATCACAAAGTCACTATTACATGCAGTTAAATAATATGTTATCTTTATTGTCAATCATTTCCTAAATCTCAGTAGCTTATAATTGCAGACTTGATTGAAAGGTGTAGTAACTGTCAATCCAGCCTTAGTAACTGATGACTGTGTGAAGTAATTAATTAAACATGATGACCTTTCCTTGTAGTCATCAGCTTGATTCAATTATGTTATGTAATAAACCACTAGAGTACAGGAGGACAAAAATCCAATTTGAAAATTAAAGCCTTTAAAATAGATGTATTTGTACTCCTTCGTTATATTATGGAGAAGTCAGTTTTACAGCAAACATGATTGCAACGAAAAAAAGCCAGAAATATCCAGCCAAGGGAACTATGACACCAATTATCTAACGAAATTTTCAAGCAATTAAATCCACTTTCAAAACCACATGAAAGAGTAGAGTCATATCACCAACTGGTTTCAGTGCTTGTGTCTGCGCAAATAGAAGTATTGTCTGTGATAGCCAGCTGAGATGTATATATCTATATCTATCTATATATCTATATCTGTATATGTATATATCTATCTATCTAAGGTCCAGCTATGGGCAGCACGGTGGCGTAGTGGTTAGCACGTCTGCCTCACAGCGCTGGGGTCATGAGTTCAATTCCCGACCATGGCCTTATCTGTGAGGAGTTTGTATGTTCTCCCCGTGTTTGTGTGGGTTTCCTCCGGGTGCTCCGGTTTTCTCCCACACTCCAAAAAAACATACTGGTAGGTTAATTGGCTGCTAACAAATTGACCCTAGTCTGTGTGTGTCTGTCTGTGTGTTAGGGAATTTAGACTGTAAGCCCTAATGGGACAGGGACTGATGTGAGTGAGTTCTCTGTACAGCGCTGCGGAATTAGTGGCGCTATATAAATAAATGATGATGATGATGATATGTTGTTACAAGCTTAGCCCATTATGTTAGGGACTATAGTATGGTTCAGTTTCCACAACTCTTAGGAAAGTATTAGTTTCTGTGGTCTGTACAAGTTAATATATATACACATAAAAAAGATATATATATATATATATATATATATTCCAACCAATACATTGGAATTCACCTTTGCCCTGTGCACTTCTCTCTGCTAAATTGGTACCTGTTTATAAAGGTATCAATCCCATAGATTGTAAGCTTGCGAGCAGGGTTCTCTTACCTCTCTGTCTGTATGTATTACCCAGTATTGTTTCATTAATGTATAAATGATGATGATGGTTATATCAACCAAACAACTCTGAATCACAAATGACACATCAATTAATAAATAGCATTAACTTATCAATGTTATGATTCCTAACAAATTCAGGAAACGGCAACAGAAGTTTAAAGTAAAATGTCTTTATTCAGCCAAAATAGGGACCAGGCAGAGGTCAGGGCAACAAGAGTTTACACTGAAACCAGTATCCAGGCAGAGTTCAGGGTCACAAGCAAACAAGGATAAAGTGGTAATCAGGCCGAGGTCAGGACAACGAGAGTTCAAGCGTAATCCATTATCCATGCAGAGTCCAGGGTCACAAGCCAATAAACATAATCCGGTTATCAGCCCGAGGTCACAACGGGAGATCAAGCAGCAATTGTTGTCAAATGTTAAGATAATTTCTTCCTCCATCATGACACGTAGCAGAAGCTGGTTTACGTACGCCTCCAGGTCCTGCACGCGGCTCTCCAGCTGCTGTAGACGGCCCACCTTCTCTTCAGCTTCTGTGTCTCGCTGTATCAGGAGATCTAGTAACTCCTCCTGACTTAATTGATGGTATTTGGAGGGCGGCTCTGGAGGGCACAGATGGTCTACCTCCATCATCTGCTGGTGCTCTAACAGCTCCTCCATCTCCTTGATGTAGTCTTCCTCCATCATCTGCTGGTGCTCTATCAGCTCCTCCATCTCCTTGATGTAGTCTTCCTCCATCATCTGCTGGTGCTCTAACAGCTCCTCCATCTCCTTGATGTAGTCTTCCTCCATCATCTGCTGGTGCTCTAACAGCTCCTCCATCTCCTTGATGTAGTCTTCCTCCATCATCTGCTGGTGCTCTATCAGCTCCTCCATCTCATTGATGTAGTCTTCCTCCATCATCTGCTGGTGCTCTAACAGCTCCTCCATCTCCTTGATGTAGTCTTCCTCCATCATCTGCTGGTGCTCTATCAGCTCCTCCATCTCATTGATGTAGTCTTCCTCCATCATCTGCTGGTGCTCTGCTGGCAATTCCTCTTTCTTCTTGATGTTTCTAGGTCTTCTCCATCTGCGTCCATGCCACCTTTTTTTTACTTTCCCTGCGGGGTGGCCTAGGAATGTATTCTTCGCAGTATATGTGGCTGCCATAGAAATGCTGGGTTCGACTCGGTGCTCTTTTTTTGCCTCATTTTGTCCCACCACCTCCTAAATTTACTCTTTTACTCTCTCACTATCCATTTTTCTGCTCAATACCTAACCCAGCATCAGGAGTGGTGACCTCTATCCACAGCCTATCACTGTCGCAGGGGAACGCACGTTCCACCGACAGGAAGTTCGGCATTTTGGAACATAAGTCACGTGAGCAGCACAACGGCTGGCTGTCGCCATAGCAATGCCTGCCTTTTTTTTTTCCTGTTCGCTTCTCGTGATTCAATAAAACTTTATTGTTCTTCTTGTAATGTGCGTATTGTCGCTAACCAATAACGATTGTCGAACCTCGATTTGTGTTTCCAACGCACAAAGATTTATTCGCAATAAGTGGAAAAAAATATGCTCAAGCGATGTAATAGTAAATACAGCCGTTACTTAACGCAGGCGCTCTGGATCCAGTGCAGTCATTCAATCCTGAAGTCTGGGGACAAGAAGTCTGCCCTCTGGATCACAAGCTGCTGCTTATATACACAATCAAGTACAGTAATACAATGAAGATGGTATGGCTTGCATCTATTGGTCCGGGTCTCAGGAATGTCTAAGGGGTCGTCAATCATTGGCTGGTTCATCCTAAGGAATCCAAAGGAGGGGGTCATCTCTGCAGGGGGTATGCTCTGCTCTTCCCGCCAGAATTCCTTACTCTTAAGTAGTTCATAATTCCCTATCATTCATAACTTGCGTATGCACTCTGCGATTCCCTCGCAGAGCGCACCAAACAGTAGGATATGTAACAAGGTTCATTATGATACCACTCATGATGTTATTCCTTTAACCCGTTCTGTGTATTTCACTAATATGCATGTAACTCTGATATAACATATAAATACTACTATATTTCGACATAACTGACTATGTGTTGCAACTACCAATAATGTGTACTATTTTATAAGTATGCGTGTTTGTGCAAATGTATGGTAAAAGACCAATTACTGTTGCTGCCACGTGTAGTGGATGCGTACGCCCTTTCACGCCGTAGCGTGCCCTTGTACGACATAGCGTACCGTACGCATCTTTTCAGACAAAGACAACCAAGTTTGCTAGACTTTAATTGAAATGACTTTATCCAATTTGCTGACTTCGACATTCTAAAAGAGAACAACTCTGGTTTGGATGATCTATCTAAGCT
This sequence comes from Mixophyes fleayi, assembly GCF_038048845.1. Taxonomy (NCBI): domain Eukaryota; kingdom Metazoa; phylum Chordata; class Amphibia; order Anura; family Limnodynastidae; genus Mixophyes; species Mixophyes fleayi. The sequence goes on from NC_134408.1 coordinate 17,901,110, forward strand.
TTAATCTGTCATTTGCAATTAGCTGCAGACCTTGTTATTTCATGTTTTCTAAGATATCCACATCAATTATCTAATTTTTTTGCAGAGTAACACAGTCATTACGTTATATCCCTAGTATTTTAGCTGTCTGCTGCCCCAAATTTTTCAGGACAATGACAGATCTTAAAGATTTGTCTTTGGGAATTTGTTGTCCTAGATCAGGGGTCAGGGAACTTTTTTACCTTTTACCTCAAAATATATTTAGATACGCCGACATTACCCCCTTGATTTGAAAGGAAGGAAATCATATATTATTGATTATTGGAATTCAAAATTTTATTGAATCTATTCCAAATTTCTTTGAAAGCTTCAACTTCAAAACTTCAGGTTTTGTAGAAATGATGTTGCTTCATTTTTTTATATGAGAGCATCAATATTGGGGCATTTTGACGTCAAGCAATTTGGATACAGTCTTCAGCGTTCAATCGGTTTCTCTGCTTTGTTTATATGTCCGTTAGAGTGGAAAATCCTTGTTCGCAAAGGTAGGTTGTTGCAAAAGGCAGCAACTTTTTGACTGCCTCCTCATGTGCAATTTTGAATGCCTTAGCAGCTGTTGACATCCAAAAATATGACAGATCTGCTTTGTTTTCAAATGCAATACGTGCTTCATTATTGCATCAAAGCTCAAGAAGTGCCTCTGCCAACCCCTGAGCCCCTTCTGGTACAACAGCAATTTCACATTTAAAGGGGTCTACAATCCAACTGACAGCATGTGAATCGGCAGCATTACCCCCAGGAATTTCATTTTTACCCCATTTGGGGTAATTTACCCCTGTTCCCTGACCACTGTCCTAGATAATAAATTATTCTCTTTGTAATTATTGAACAATTTCACAAGTGCATATTATTCTGTGTACAGTGGATGCATCTCTCTCTCTCTCTCTTTCTCTCTCCCTCTCTCTCTCTCCCTCTCTCTCTCTCCCTCTCTTTCTCTCTCTCATATCCAACCCCAGAGGGTCTCAATTCAGGCATTGAGGATAAAGTGCCCACATAGCCTCTCTGCGGCGTCGCACCTGATCCGTCTGCACTGAATGTCGTCAGTGAGGATCGGCGCAGACCGGAGTCGGCGACAAGAAGGGATGAAAAGAGAAGAAATAAGCAGATATAAAAGGTAAGTGAAGGAACGGAGCAAGGGGCAGCAAAGGAAGGCAGCATGGCAGAGTGTTTTGACGGGCAAAGAAAGCTGCATCACAGTGTTTTGACGGGCAAAGGAAGCTGCATCGCAGTGTTTTGACGGGCAAAGGAAGGCTTCATGGCAGAGTGTGATGAAGAGAGCCATTACTGTGGCACAATATGAACTAGGGGCATTGAGTATTAAGTGCATGAAATATTAGAATACCTTTCGGTATATATTTTTGCATACTTTAAACGGTCATTAGGGCAGAGAACCGGTTGTTAATTTATTTGAACCTCACCACTATATATATATATATATATATATATATATATGTATATATATATATATATATGTATGTATATATATATATATATATATATATATATATATATAAAATCATGCATTTGCAAATAAGTGTAATAGAATTCTTTCAGTAAAGTGATAGCCACACCCCCACATTAGGTTGGCCACACCCACTTGGCAAATGTCACTCCCACATAGATGGGGGGCGCCGGTGCCCTGTCTCGCCCAGGGCACTAAAATGTCTAGTTACGGCACTGGGGGCTAATATATATATATATAGTGAAAAGTGTGCAAACAGATGGCTCCTCACACAGGTTTCAGCTGAACCACTTAACGTTAATCTCCCTAGGTTACCCCATTACCACCCTCTACACAGCTAACACAAGACAACAACCCTGTGACCAACATTGCTGTGTGACTGATCACACAGCCCACTCAATACTTTTACCTTTGCATTCTAGCTGGTCCAATGTGCAATATGATGAAGCACGTGCCCTTGTGTTTCCAACTCCCATTGTCCCATAGATTGTAAGCTTGTGAGCAGGGTTCTCTTACCTCTCTGTCTGTATGTATTACCCAGTATTGTCTTATTAATGTTTGTTCCCAATTGTACAGCGCTACGGAATTTGCTGGCGCTATATAACCAAATGATGATGATGATATTGCACTTTGTCTATATTGTTTGCACTTTGCTCTTGCTGCACTATGTTTTGTACTACCGTGTATGGTATGTATTGTATGCTATGTATTGTGTCCCTGTACTGTTATCCCAACCTCTATGTGCGACGCTGCAAACCCTTCGTGGCACCTCATAAATAAAAGATAATAATAATAATAATAATAATAATATAACTTTTCTGGAACTCATATAAAAGCTAGTGGTATAATTGGCTGACTCTCTAAAGGATCATCACGATACCGCCTAGATACTATTAAATCATAGCAGAGGTCACATTTCGTATGGACTAACCGCCTGTATACTGTACAATAGGGGGTGTACATAATCAATTAACCACTGTATCTGATTGGACTTGTCTCCAGTTGGCTCTAAAGGTCCAGCATATGATACGCGCTGCTAGCAGACACCAAGTCACTCCTAAATGCAGAAAAGAAAAGAAAAAAACAAACTGCAAGGAACTCACACATTACTTTAGGAAGAAAACGTCCTCTGACGCGGAGCCAGAAAAGCCAAATTCCTCTCATAGCCCTGGAAATACAGTATACAAACAAGATGACTCAGCCCCAATAGCCGAAAGGTCTTCATGTCTCATATGGAAGAGATTAGTTTTTACTATTATGGGTAGCACAGTGGCTCAGTGGTTAGCACTTCTGCCTCACAGGGGTCATGAGTTCAATTCCCGACCATGGCCTTATCTGTGTGGAGTTTGTATGTTCTCCCTGTGTTTGCGTGGGTTTCCTCCAGGTGCTCTGGTTTCCTCCCACACTCCAAAAAAAAAAACATACTAGTAGGTTAATTGGCTGCTATTAAAATTGACCCTAGTCTCTGTCTGTGTGTGTGTGTGTGTTAGGGAATTTAGGCTGTAAGCTCCAATGGGGCAGGGACTGATGTGAGTGAGTTCTCTGTACAGCGCTGCGGAATCAGTGGCGCTATATAAATAACTGGTGATGATGATTATCAGAGATTTGTAAGGAGTCACAGTGCTCCGCAGCACCGTACAGTAGGGGAAACAGTACATACATAAAACAGGGACATACAAGGTAGACAAAATAAATGCAGACATGAAAACAAAGGGTATGAAGGACCCTGCTCATTAGAGAGCTTTCATTCTAAGTGGGAGAGGGCGCAGCTGAAATAGGAGGAGCGAGTGGAGATTGGGATAGCAGTGAGGGTGTATTAGTGTAAGTAGTACTATTGGTAAGATAAGCTCTAATAAAGAGATGGGTATTCAGAGAATGTCTAAAGAATTAAAGGCTGTGGGAAAGTCTTTTCGAGCATGGTAGGGAATTCCATAAGTGGGGAGCAGCACGGGAGAAGTCTTGTAGGTGGGAGTGAGAGGTTGTTACCAAAGACGAGACAAGGCGCAGGTCAGAGGTAGATGTAAGAGGGCGGGAGGGAGAGTATTTTGATATGAGATTTGAGATGTGTGCAGGGGTGGTGTTGTTGAGGGCTCTGTAGTTAAGGGTGAGTAATTTGAATTTGATTCTGGAGGACACAAGAAGCCACTGTAGGGATTTGCAGAGTGGTGCAGCAGATGTGGAGCGGTGAGAGAGGGAGATCAGTCTTGCAGCAGCATTTAGGATGGATTGAAGTGTGGATATATGGGTGTCAGGAATGCCAGATAGCAGGAGGTTGCAATAGTCAAGACGGGAGATGATGAGAGAATGCATAAGAGTTTTGGTAGCATGTTGAGTAAGAAAAGGGCGTATTCTGGCAATGTTTCTAAGGTGGAGTCGACAGGACTGGGAGAGAGTCTGGATGTGTGAATAACGCAGAGGGCGGAGTCAAGTGTGACACCAAGGCAGCGGGCTTGGGAGACTGGGGAAATTGTGGTGTTATTGACAGTGAGGGAGATTTGAGGGCAGGTGGTGACTCTGGCAGGAGGGAAGATAATAAGCTCTGTTTTGGACATCTTGAGCTTTAGGTAACGTTGGGACATCCATGTGGCGATAGCGGAAAGACAATTGGTTACACAAGATCGTACAGTAGGGGAGAAGTCAGGTGAATAGCGTTATTTATTGAACACCAAATTAATAATCTGACACTAGCTGGAGTGACAGGATCTACGACAAGAGTTTGGTCAACTCCATATTAAACAAAAAAGAGATACATCGTGCTGGCCACAACCAATGCATAAAATTTGGGGTGCAGTAAAGGTGTAACCCCTGTTACAAACGAAAAGAAATTAGAAAGGTGAGTGCTGAGGATCAATTTCCTCTTGCTTGTAATTTGTGTCCCATTCTTATTGACCACCGGTTTTACTTTAATGGTTGTGATGAGCACAATATACCCCTATTTTTATTGTAGGTATTGAAAAATAGGGACATTTTCAAGTATTACTTACAGAAATTTAGGACAGTGGTTCTTAGCGTCACCGAGACAGCCTGACCCATTTCAAGAGACGTGTCTCTGATCACAAACCCAGCATTGACTTTTTCACAGCGGTGGATTGTCCGCACGCTATCAGTGAAAGAATGTTTCAATTCGGACATAGAGATTTAGGACCACCATTACGCATTTCACCTTGCAGAACCCCAGACATCCCTTGACGGAACCTTGGGGTTGTGAGGAACCCAGTTTGAGAACAGCTGATCTACAAAGATATATAGATCCTTACAGTGCTACAGTGTGTTCTTTGTAATACTTAAGCAATCTATACGGTTTGGATTGGGGCAGTGTGGATGGTATTTCACAGTGTTATATTTCTCCAGCTTTCTCTAACCTGGCAGTGGCCGTTTACACTGGATCTCTAGCTCCCCCTCTGTATCTTTGTAATTATTACAACTACAACGCTCAAACAGATTTTCTTACAGACTCTCTCATCATCATCATTTATTTATTTATATAGCGCCACTAAGTCCGCAGCACTGTACAGAGAACTCACTCACATCAGTCCCTGCCCCCAATGGAGCTTACAGTCTAGATGCCCTAACGTACACACAGACACAGACCAAGAGAGACAAACTAGGGTCAATTTAATAGCAGACAATTAACCTACTAGTATGTTTTTTGGAGTGTGGGAGGAAACCAGAGCACCCAGAGAAAACCCACGCAAACACAGTGGGGAGAACATACAAACTCCACAAAGATAAGGCCATGGTCGGGAATTAAACTCATGACTCCAGTGCTGTGAGGGAGAATTGCTAACCACTGAGCCACCCACTCACCACTTTACTCTCTAGATACTTTCTCTTCAGCCCCCTGTCTCCTTCCTATCACTTCCCACCATTATTCACTCTCTTTCTAAATTGATTCTTTTTGTCTTCTCTTATTACGCAACTGAACTGAGTGTCATGGGGACCTTCTATGAATTAGCTGATTTATGGCCATTTTTTGCATTATATTGAATTGATTTATAACCACTGATACAGGGCCAACTTCACCATTGCTCGTATAGAAGTAAGTTTGTGCAACATCTACAGCAGCGAATTTGGTGTCGATCCAAAATCAGGTGTCCCAAAGTTTTCGGGATGCGGGGGGCATTGAGGGGCACTATAATACAGCCCCCTATTAAAAAAAAAATCCCTATTTCACAATTTTGATATTGCTTCTCTGGGTGTCTTTCATCAAGATGTAATAATAAGCACTAATATATTATGAATGCCTCTCGCTGAGACATTTTCAAATCCCATGTTGCACGTTCCAACAAAAACATTTATATATTACACACTTACGTTCTATCATTCTCTACATGTCCACAAACTAAACAATTGTTGGCTAACCTGTGACACTCCAGGTGTTGTGAAACTACAAGTCCCAGCATATCCTTCCAGCAATAAGCTGCTATATATTGGCAAAGCATGCTGGGACTTGTAGTTTCACAACACCTGGAGTGTCACAGGTTAGCCAACACTGTACTAAACACATGTAAATGAAGCTTCTACTACAGCATTCAAACTCTGCCACCTACTGGCAGATTGTGGTATTGCAGGGTTTGGGGTTTTTTGCAAATTCCTAGCAGCAGCGCCTGTCTAAACAGGTATGAGAGAGCCAGCAAGCTGGTTACCTCCCCATTGTGTTGTACTCTTTATCATTCTTAGAAATCAGCACAGTTATTCCAAGGATTTGTCATTATAAACAATACTAAGTATCACTCATAAATAGTACTGTTATGTATCATTCATTACTTAGCCTTTAACACTACGCTGGGAGATTTGCAGATGTTCTTGTCTGTTCTGCCAAATAAAGGGTTTTACTACTTGGTGGTGGGGGGGTCTTATGTTCCTACTCTGGCTGGAGTGCTTTAAAGAAATGCGACAGCGCATTTGGAATCATTTTGGGGGGGCTCGTACCTTTTATATATTTATTAAGCGACACAAAGCAGTACTCTAGTGTGTCCCACAGCTGTGGGCAGCACCTCTGTCATTTGAAACTGATCCTCGATTATTCCACTCCTCTTCCACAACCTATCTGTTTTTCCAATCCTACTTCCTTTTGGCATCATTACCAAGGTTGTCCCTACGTTACCTTTTTACCTTAAATCTTACCCTGCTTGGATTACCTATGCCTTGACTCCTGGTTTTATCCCTTTTCCAGACTCCCCCTCTTCCCAACTGGTTGGCCACTGATCCTGCCTCCACTCCTGTTCGTTGGTAGCTTCCGTTTTACCTAATCTCCTTGCTGGAATTTATTCCCTTTATTTTACAGTAATACTAAACAATGCACGTTATTGTGTTTGGTATAAATGTTAATGACATGTTACCCCATTGTTATCCGTTTCCTACCAATTGTTTTTTTTACCTGAACCCAAATGTATTTTTATATATCCTATTGCAGGTCTACCTGTGATATTTTCCTATTACATCTACTGTCTATTTCATACATGCCGACTCTCCTGGAATATGCGGGAGACTCCCAAATTATGGGTAGGTATCCCGGACTCCCGGGAGAGCTGGCAATTCTCCCGCATCTGTTTGAGCCTCCACAATGCGATTCTCCAGGAATGTCATCATTTTGGCCCTCCATGTTAAAGTGACGCGTTTGCTTCGTTACGTCACGGGAGCTGGGCCAAAATGATGCAACTCGCTGAGCAACCCGCCGCCCCTCCCCCCAGGACTCCCGGAGGCCAACCGCTAAGGTTGGTAACTATGGTCTATATGTATATAAATGTATAGTAACTTGTTACTTGACTTGTGTACAGTGTGTTATCCTAGTAAATGAGCTTTCACCGGGATAAATAAAAAATTTGATTGATGCACAGAAAGAAGTTACATTCACCTTAAGTGATCCCTGGGTCGGGTGTAACAATGAATTGTTTGTCACACAGGGATTATCACGGTGGCTGCACTCTGCTCTCCTTTACACATACTGTATTGTCCCCATTTCCAGACTGAGCAGGTTTACCAGGAATGTACTTTGGATTTGTGTATGTCTGTGTTTGTGTGCAGTGTTACTAGTACTAGTATTTTCTTGTAACTCTGTTCCACTGTTATAAGTAAAGCACATTGTCTAATTTCATGGGTTCAACACAAAAATAAAACCACTAACCAGAAAGCCACCATTGGGCAGAACAGGGAGGATAATATTATTATTTGTGTGTAAAGGTGTGTAGAAGAAATATAGATAGCATTGACGTTATCCAGATACGATTAGTCGGGTAAAAATAGATACGGTCAAAAGATAATTCACGTGGGAGATATCTTTCCACACACCAGCAGCAGGTGTAAGAGTTATTGTGGTCATACAGGCATCCTACTGCGGGGCTCAAAAAAATGGCCTAGGTGTGTAGGCACAGTACAGTGAGTTGGGCTTGCTGTATAAAGGGCTGTATTCATGAGGGGAGAGAGGGAGAGAGGGAGAGAGGGAGAGAGGGAGAGAGGGAAAGAGAGAGAAAACGAGAAAGGGGGGAGAGAGAGAGAGAGAGGGGAGAGAGAGAAAGAGAGAGAGAGGCGGAGAGAGAGGGAGAGAGAGAGAGAAAGAGGGAGGGAGGGAAAGAGAGAGAAAGAGAGAGAGAGGAGAGAGAGAAAGAGAGAGAGAGGGGGAGAGACAGAAAGAGAGAGAGAGAGGGGAGAGAGAGAAAGAGAGAGAGAGGGGGGGGGGGAGAAGAGAGAGAAACAGAGGGGGGAGAAAGAGAGAGAGAGAGAGAGGGGGGGAGAGAGAGGGAGAGAGTGTGAGAGAGAAAAAGAGACAGAGAGAAAGAGAGAGAGAGGGGAGAGAAAAAGAAAGAGAGAGAAGAGAGAGAATAGAGAGAGAGAGAGAAGGAGACAGAGAGAGAGAAGGCGGAGAGAGAGGGGAGGAGAGAGAGAGAGAGGGAGAGGGGGGAGGAGAGAGAGAGAGAAAGAGAGATGGAGAGGGGGAGGAGAGAGGGAGTGAGAGAGAGAGAGAGAGAGAGAGAAAGAGGAGAGAGACACAGAGAGAGAGGGGAGAGCGAGAGAGGTGAAAGGATAGAGAGAGAAAGAGACAGGGAGAGGGGGGAGGAGGGAGAGAGAGAGAGAGGGGGGGACAGGGAGAGATGGAGAGAGAGAGAGAAAGAGAGAGAGACAGAGAGAGAGGGGGTGGAGGGAGAGAGATAAAACGAGAGAGAGAGTGTGGGAGAGAGAGAGAGAGACCAACTGGACATACCGGTTCTGATTCTTCGTGCTCTATTGCACAAGACACTGCAGGATATGTCCAACTCTTATGGGTATTACAAATTCACAATACAACTCGCAGTAAAAAAATATATAGCAAGAATTATTGCCACCTGTTAATAATATAGGGCATTAATGATAAACAGTAAAAAACAAATAAACACTTTTTTTTTACAATTTTTTCGCCAATGAAATATATTTATTAGGATGTTTTTAATGTCTTCTGAACATAAAATACATTTTAACAGTCACTACAGTTTGCAAACACATGTTCTAGCATACATCACTAGTACTCAGGACTTAGACCAGCCCTGTAGCTGGAGCAGGAGATACGGCAGAAAAACAAGTAACTTTGAGATGCCCAAAGCTGGATTGTGGCTGCGTGCGCTGGAGTTTGGCGCGGCCCTTACTGTAAATTGTCTGCACCCAAACGCCCCTTCCACACCTCATTCACTCCCCGAAATCATAGTCTGTAGTACGTGTCGAAGACGGAGCAGACAAGGCTGCGTTTACTGGCGCATGTTCCGGTTCTGATTCTGTGTACGAAACGTTTAAAATCATGTCTTGATGAATCAGGACCATTGTGGTTTGTTTGTTTTTGAATCTGGACATGACTTTAAGCTGTGTATATATTATTCTAAGTCATACTAATGTATTTTCTTTAATGCAAACACTGTTTCCTTTCCATGTTTCATATCTCCGCACTGTAATTTGTTTGTTTTTTTTATTTAATATGAGAACATTTTAAGGGTTGTTTTCACTTCGGCGAATACTCTGCTAGGTGAAATGTTGTATAAACAGAGTCCAGCTTCTAGGAAGGTATATAGTTGTCTGACCTGTGTCTGACATGAAACCAGTTTCCTCCAGCGGTATTAGGTACAAGAAACATGATTGGAATGAGTCAGGGCTTCACGATACACACTTCTCAGAACTGGAACCTCCTGTCCTCATTTGCTGAACCTGCTGTGGAAGCTGTAAAGTGCCTCCGAGCAGCCGGCTGATCCAGCGTGGTCCAGATGTTTCACTGTCACATGATATTACTGAAAAAGGAAAACTTGCCCATTCAATGCTGGACTCACATAAGGAGATATCATTGGCCAACGTGGTCAACTAATGACTGCAACCTAATATGGGTATGGCTCTCTGCACACCGTAATTGCAATTTGCTTCCCTTTACCTGAATTATGACTGTCCCCTTCTTGTTAGGGTCCATGTTTTTATCTGATTCCCACAACGTAGGGCCACAAGATGATCCTCTTCTTTGCTATATCTCATCTGTTCGGGCAGCACGGTGGCTAAGTGGTTAGCACTTCTGCCTTACAGCACTGGGGTCATGAGTTCAATTCCCGACCATGGCCTTATCTGTGAGGAGTTTGTATGTTCACCCCGTGTTTGTGTGGGTTTCCTCCTGGTGCTCCAGTTTCCTCTCACACTCCAAAAATATACTGGTAGGTTAATTGGCTGCTAACAAATTGACCCTAGTCTGTGTCTGTGTGTATGTGTATGTTAGGGAATTTAGACTGTAAGCTCCAATGGGGCAGGGACTGATGTGAGTGAGTTCTCTGTACAGCGCTGCGGAATCAGTGGCTCTATATAAATAAATGATGATATATATATATATATATATATATATATATATATATATATATATATTACTGAGCCCTAGAATTCTAACTTTTATGAGACATAGGAGTGCAGGCACAATATGTACAGTTTAAAATCCCTTCATCTAAATATAAATTAACATTTTCTTCAGCACGAAAATGATTCAATTGAATGACAATTTTCTTACTAATGTAAGTTTATTTTTAAACACCCATGTTAATTTAAAAAAAAGTGTCACATAACTGATGGTTTAAAGCTCTTGAGGTTCATGCTTGAAAGGGATACGTTTATCCAAACGACGCATCGTGACAGTTTTCATCCTTGTCGCTTCCTCCGAGCGGAGTTTTATACCTACCCATTTGGGCTCCAGTTTAAAATAAGTCACGTTTTTGGATCCTCTTTGTACACTTCTGGTGTCTGGGGCTTTCTTATTTCATTTTGTTTGTCTTGTAATGTGGTTTTTTTTTAATAGATGATCTACGTTCATTAATAGTCCCCAGGAAATATCTGCTGTTTTTCCCTTCTGAAACCTGCATCACAACTGAAAATCAGAATGTACTGGACGTGGGCTATAGATGTCTCGAAATGAATAAGTTTTCATATAACTTACTTTTCCCCTTGGTATTAACAACCCAAACCAGAGGGACCAAGCTGGTCCAAGCAGTGCACACATCACAAATTAACGAGCAACAGCAGCTTTTGAAAAGTGAACAATCTTTTATTTGAAGGGCCGTTAAACGCCAAAGCAGAATTGTTTAATTATGAATCATAAAGGTGAAATACTGACTTCACATTGCAAAGGTTCTACAAAAAGCAAATATATTACCTCCCCACATTACCCCATTACAACCCACAGTACGTTTGCTTTGCGTTCCTTAATGAATCAGGCCCTTTATAGCTACTCAGTTTCTATACATTAAGTGGGTTTATGTACTAACAATACCAGGGAGCTTTGCTCAATCTAGGGCAAGTTAGATAATAAAAGTCAACATCAAATTTGTTGCTATGAATTACTGACCATTTATACTATAATCAAATATCCCCCCCAAGTGTCTTAAATAGAATATACAATTGAGCACCCCAGTATATTTAGAATTAGAAATGGACGGGGATGTTTGAAATTTCCCCGGATTAACTATAATGTCATTCCATTAAACTTGTAGTTAACACACTGCTATTTGCAATCCAACACCATGGGATATTGAAAGACAAAGAGAAAATTATTATTTTGTGTACAATAATCAGAAATGGGATTTAATTGTACTCTGACTGTGAGCTTGTAACACGTGGGGCGGTAAAACACGCACATGTGAAGTGCTTACACTTGGTGTAAAACAGGACATTGGGTCTCGTTGCCCCTGCTCCTTGGCATCTACCTTTAAGGCAGCCATCCATGTCTGCCTCTGTCCTCTTCATCAAGTAACAGTGGGTAGTTACAGATGCCGTTACACATGCGGGTTTAGTAACAGGAACGTTGAGTGTTATGCAGAATCAGGCATAGTAGCGCAGTACAATCACACATGTCACGTGAATAGGTGCCAGGCCATCTCTTTCTGATAACATCATCACCTTTCTTACATGTTTTGTCTCTGGCAGTCTTGGTTGCATAAATCATAGTGACACACATCACTTTGTTAATCCTCAGAGCTGACACTCGCTGATTGGGACTGTCAATCTCTCACTCTCCTACTTCTGCTCTACCAGCGTTACTCAGACTGCTCTGCATTCACTTCATTCCAGGGGGTCTATCTCCGTTCTCCCTTGGGTCCTCTCACACTCCATACATCCACTCTCCTAACACTCAGCTCTCTGACACATCAGTCTGACACCAACTTGCTCTCAAGTTCTTATCACAACTCACAATATCTTCAACTCCTCTCACCATCACTAGATCCTTGAGCCCTCCACTCCGAATTCAAGCCCACTCACACTCAACACTCCCCTGCTGGTCTCTTGCACCAATATCACCCAGAAGGGCATGTGTGAGTTGGGGGACCTACTCACCGAAAGTAAGGGTTGCACTTTCTGGGTCTCTCCCCCGCACCACCCGATTGACACCTTGATCCATATCTTGCACTGATGAGATCTAGTAAGGATTAAAAAGACGGTCTGCAAACTGTAAGTACGACATGACTCTGCACCTGCATCCATGCAAGAAAAGGTTCCAGTTTTTGATGCATGGTTGGTAAAAAAAAAGGTGCAAATGGGGATCAATGTGCATGTCTGGAATTCCTACGATGAAGGTTAATTCTTGGACACTCTGGACTTGTAAAAAGTGAATGATTCTAATAGGAGTCTTGGACATATTGTTAATAAGTAAGGCTAAATAATAGGTTTTCAGTACTGGCGGAAGGAGATGGATTATACAATTATAATACACATAACACATGTCATATTTTGTTCTGTTAATTGCACACATGCATTATTATTCTGCTCTGTGCCCATGTACATGTTATCATGTTTGTTGTTTTCATGTATGTCATATCAGTACGACTGTCAGGCGCTACGGAATCTGTGGCACCATAGGAAGAGACAATGAGGATGAGGATGAATAAGGCTCTCATTAAGAAAGGGTCATTAGTTGTTGCTAGCTCCTGTCCCTTTAAGACATATACAATTACTACTTTACCATCAGGTAGAAAAAGGCTCTTACAGCCTGCGTACTTAGAAGTATGTAGTATGTACCATATAGAAAGGGAATATTGGTGACCACAAATATGTAGCAACGTGAAGACAAGAAAAGATGCAAAAAAAATGGCTGCACTTTGGTCAAGAGAAGACTACACGGGTCATGTAATTCTTCATTGACATACTTGTCCCCTACCCCAAGATGGTACATTTGTGATCTAGTACAAGGAGAAATGACCAGTGGTTTGTTTGGGATCAGTGCTGGTTGATTTGCAGAGCTTTTAACCATTGGCATCTGTCCAAAGTTTACCACTTTGTTGGCTGGCAACCCGATAAGCAAGCACCAACATTATTTTTATTAGTAGGTTTTGCTTGAATTTCAGAGTAATGAGAAGGATGCAGATGTTCCAAACTGTCCGAGACTTCTAAGAATTTGTTGGAAACCATCATTTCCATGTTTGTAGTCCTGGAACAAACCCAGAATATCAGCCAAGAATGGGACATTGATAGGTGCGGGGGGTGTGTTACGCACACAGGCCATATGGTGTTGTGTCATGTGATCATCGGTAGCCCCCTGTTTAAATTCTAGACAGCTACTCAAGAGCTACAATTATTTTTCGTAGAAATACATAGCCGGGAGTCTTTGAATCATGGACTGATTAGTAAATTAATAGGTCCATGTGGCAGCAAATATTGTTGTTAGAGGTAGTGGATTTTACACAATAAGCTTCCTCTATCCCACGATAATACCTGGCCCAAATGTGTGCTCCCCTTCCCTTTCAGTGCAGCCTATTAATAACCCATCTTCTGCCTTTCAACAACGCTGATGAGTTGTGGTTCATTGTGGTAAGACCCAAGTCCTGTCTCCACTTCACACTGCTCTGCTTGAAAAGGGAGAGCTGCGTGCACCTAACAGTAGCCAACGCTACATTGCCCATGTCTATTATGGGGATAGGAAGAGTTAGAGAGCAGCCAAGCACTGTATAAAAGTATAGCCACGCCCCATGCAAGCTGGTCACACCCACTGGCGTCATGGTGTGGAAACCCCCTTCTACAAATCGTGCGTTTGCCCCTGACTGTGTCCTATTGCTGTCCTCCTTTTCCACCATATCCTTGTTCTGCAGATCTTTACCTACGCCATGCTGTTCCTGATGTTCTCCACCCTGCTCCTACTAAAATAGCCCAATTCCACTGTGGTCCTTTTCCTTTCACCTGTGGCTACCGTCATAATCATCCCACCTGTATTTTTACCTACCCTGTAGTAGTTGCAATAGATTCAGTTCCTGACGGGTCTGGCTCAGTCATATATGGGTGAACACGCCCTTACAGTACTTGGTGTCAGGCCTGAGGATCTGTCTTTACCAGGGCTGGGTTGTGTCTCTGGGGCAGAACTGGTGACTATGTGCAAAAAGTTGGGTGGTTTGATTGGGTTCCTTTGTATGGAAAGGAAAGGACTGGTACAGATGGTGGTAGCTGTGAGTTCAGGAAACTAGAGTATATGAACAGCACTGGAGACTGGCAAGTAGTGAAGAATAACAAGATGGTGGTCAGATTTAGCAAAGGAGACCAGACTGGAAGCGGAATGCTGGACCGGATTGGAACCGGATTGCTGGACCGGACTGGGACCGTATTGCAGGCCACACTGTCTAAGGGCTAACTGAGAAGACTGCAGACTGCTGCGAACCAGGTTGGCGTCTGAAGAATCAACGTTGCACTGGCTACAGGTTAAGGCTCCAGGAAGTCCTTTTATACTCACCTGATTGGAGGCTGCGGTCAGCTGGGCTGAAGCAGCACTCTGACTGGCTGAGAGAGATCAGGTGACTGGATCGAAGATGGTGGTACCCAGGAACTGGTTTTAGAGGGAACACTGGAGTGGAGACTACTATCCCCTGATTGGAAGCTGCAATTAGCTGAGCTGAAGCAGAACTCTGACTGGCTGAGGGAGAGAAGGTGACTGAATCCAAGATGGCAGCGCTCATTTTCCGATTTTGGAGGGATCTCTGGAGTGGAGACAGACTGCGCAGAATCCTGCAGAGAGATCTGAGACCAGCAGAGACAGCTTAGAAATACAGCGAAGGGGTAAGTAACAGGACCTGAGAGCCTGGTGCATGACACTTGGTCTACGTTAGACTGCTCGTTTCCTCCCCCGTTTAGCCTCTCCATTCACATGGAGGTGCAACTGTAGACATGTGTAATTCTGCATCCAGGCATATCCGTGTGGCTTGTTTCCTGGGCATACACAGTACAAATGTGCAAATTTTACACTACACAAACGCACAGACTTTCAACTCAGGAACAACCCCTGAATGTTTAATGTGTATAAATTCCATTTCATATCTTTGTTTGTGCACCTACCTCTCCCAAATTAATTTCACACAAGTGTCTCGGCCGTGTGTAGGTGACTAGCACACAGGTCAGGTCTCAGCAAGAGGCATATTCAACTATCAAGTCAATATTGATCCCACGCCACCTCTCCCGCCTGTCAAGTTTACAGAACAGTAAATTCTCCTGAATTACAGCCTCAATTTCCTTTTGCAATAAGGCAGAATGAGAAACAGAGATGTAATTATTCTTCATACATCTACAGCCACGTGTACCCAATATATTATTGACTCTTGTTTTAACAAGAGTGAAGGGATGACACTTTACTCAGAACTGTGAAATGCCAGATAATAAACTAACATATAAACAGCACATGGCAAAGTGTTGTCCACCTTTGAGTTTATATGACCTGTCAGTGTGGTCTATAGGTTGAACCTTTCATAGAAAGGTCATTTCACATTGAGTGGTGATGTTCAGCACAGGTGCAAGTCACTGGAAATAGAGTTCCTCTCATATATTTTGCACAAAAACTGAGTTCCTTTAAAAACTTTTCAAAGAAAAGTGTCAGACTGTGGGTGAAATTGTAAACCCTCTGTGCTGCTAGCAGTTACTGATGGCGAACCAAAGTTGCGGAGTTTAATGAATGATTGGTCTTCACCGGGAAGTCTATAATGCAGTTCATCATCATCATCATCAACAACATTTATTTATATAGCGCCAGCAGAGTCCGTAGCGCTTTACAATTGGGAACAAACAGTAATTAAACAATACTGGGTGATACATACAGAGAGGTAAGAGGGTCCTGCTCGCAAGCTTACAATCTATAGGACAATGGTTTGATACACAAGGGTAAGTGCTGCATCATATTGAATATTTGTCCAGCTAGAATGCAAAGGTTACAAAGTATTTAGTGGGCTGTGTGATCAGTCACACAACTATGTTGGTCAGAGGGTTGTTGTCTTGTGTTAACTGTGTAGAGGGTGGTAATAGGGTAACCTAGGGAGATTAAGAGGGTGGTAGAGTAATACTATAAGCTTGTCTGAAGAGGTGGGTTTTCAGAGAACGCTTGAAGGTTTGAGGACTAGAGGAAAGTCTTGCGGTGCGAGGGACTGAATTCCACAAAGTGGTTTGCAGCCCGAAAAAAGTCCTGTAACCGAGAATGGGAGGAAGTGATGAGTGTGGAAGAGAGACGCAGATCTTGTGCAGAACGGAGGTGTCGAGTTGGGAGATATTTTGAGACAAGTGTGGAAATGTATGTCGGTGCAATTTTGTTGACGGCCTTGTATGTTAGAAGAATTTTATATTGCGTTCGTTGAAAAACAGGCAACCAATGTAGAGACTGACAGAGTGACTCAGCAGATGTAAAACGGTTTGCAAAGAAAATCAATCTAGTCGCTACGTGCAAAATATATTATAGGGGCTCAAATCTGATTTTGGGAAGACCAGTAAGGAGGGAATTACAATAGTCAAAATAGTTTTTGCAGTGTCTTGTGTGAGATATGTACATATTCTGGAAATCTTTTTTAGATGTATGCAGCATGATGTAAATATCGAGTTCATGTTGGGAACAAAGGATAGTTGCGAGTCAAGGATTACACCTAGGAAGTGAGCTTGCGGGGTGGGATTTATGGTCATGTTGTCAACAGAAATAGAGATGTCAGGCAGTAAGCTTCTATTGTTGGGTGGGAATATTATTATATTATTCTGTTTTTGAAAGATTGAGTTTGAGTTGGCAAGAAGACATCCAAGATGAAATGGCAGAAAGACAGTCAGTAACGTGAGACAACACAGATGGTGAGAGATCTAGAGTGGATATATAAATTTGTGTATCATCCGCATAGAGATGATACTGAAATCAAAAGGCGCTTATTAGTTTCCCTAGAGAAGTGGTGTAGATAGAGAATAGCAGAGGAGATAGGACTGAGCCTTGTGGTACTCCAACTGATAAAGGAAGTGGAGTGGAGGTTATTCCAGAGAAATTAACACTGAAAGAGCGATTAGATAGGTAGGATGATAAGAACCAGGATAGGACAGTGTCTTGAAGACCTAGGGAATGTAGCGTCTGTATGAGGTTAGAGTGGTCAACAGTGTTGAGTGCAGCAGAGAGATCCAGGAGCATTAGAAGATAGTAATCACCTTTAGTTTTAGCTATGATCAAGCAGTTATACAGTTATAAATAATATCACTTTTTATACACCAAATAGTAAGTCCAGAGAGGTGATAAGGGAACCAGTTTATACCGGAATAGAGGCGGGAGCCTGAAGAAGGACACCTGGCCACTTCAAGGAACAATACCCAGAGGAATCAACCAATGACTCGTCAAGTTCTTGGGAGATCATGACCTATCGACCTATGAATGTGGACCTTCATACTGTAACTGTGTATCTGTGTGATATCACTGTTTTTTTACAACTGTACAGTCTATAAATTGTTCACCTCTGGCTTTGGAAACCAGAACATTCTAATAGAAGCTTATGTTGGTGCCAATGGTACAAGCGTATGCATGCCAAACTTTGTTCTTGTAATTCTTTGCAAATAAAACCTATGCACTTTGGAACCATGGCGATCGATTGGAGAATCTTTATTGAAATTATACATATAGATGTAACACCCCGTATGCAGCTTCCAGCACCAGGCAGATCTAAGACAGAGGTCAGATTTGGTCATTGTCAGGCCAGAATTCAGGACTGGCAGTACTAATGCCAGGTCATTGGCAGACAGAAATGTAAAAAAAAAATCCAGGTCAGTCATGGAGTGGGAGGTATACCACCAGCAGACATAGGGAAGGCAATATTAAAACCCAGTCAGTAACAAGTACAGCAAAAAAGCATGCTAAGGCACATATACCAGTTGTCCATACATTGGAGTCTCTGAGCTGTTCTCTTAAACCCCGCACCTGCTGATGTCAAAAGGCGTGACACCAGGTTACGAGCCACATGTTGCAGCAACCCCCCACCTTATAGTTGCCCCCATCCCCAGCATCATCTGCCCATTTTTAGCGGATAATGTGTACGGAAGAAGAGTGTGCATATCAGAGGCTTTGACCCAATATCTCTCATCGGGGCCATAGTCTTGCCAATCGATCAAGTAAAACCTTTGCACATGGGATATCTTACAAATTATTACTTGTTTTATTTAGAATTCCTGGTGGTAGTCAATTAGAAGCAGTCGAGGATAAGATTTATCCGGAGGAAGGTCAATTGATCACTAGCTGTTTAAGAAGAGAAACACGGATACGGAGAGCTGGGCTTGTGGGTAGGAATTTATTGTAGGTAGGGAATAAGCTGTTTATTGACCCATGAATTCCATATCCATGCCTCCTCCCAATCCTGCCAATCCCCATTGATCACTCCAGCCCCCTGGCCTCCATCTGATGGCTCCCAACAACAACAAATCCCTACCTATAAGCCCTTGTCCCTAAAAGCTCCGTGTCCTTGAAGAAGGTGACCATTAAGGACGAATCATATCAGATTTGATCCACAAACTTAATCTGCATAGTCACCTCTATGCACCGGTGGACCTCCGTCTGCCTCGGCAACTTCCAACTTCAAAGAATCAGTTGCCCAGAAGGTGGAACGTACCAGCACCTGTGCATTCCGCCAGTACAGGATGTGTTCCACCTACATCTCAGACAAACCGAAAGCCATGACACGGAAGGAGCAGGAAAGAAGAACACTAAAAGATAAAGGACTTTTGAATAAACACAAAACAACTGCTCTTATCAGATCATTCTTCCCATTTCTACTGTACTTGCACCACACTATCCTTTACACCGCATCATTAGGACTACGCTTACCCCCCGCATAACACACATCAACACCAGCTTATTTAACATTCTTTACCAACATTATACACATACCACTATTATAACCATCATCTACTCTACACACCTGCAAGCACCACACAATAATACTTATCGCTACAATCTATAACACACAGCTATTAACAGTTACAGCTATTAACATTATTTAATAACAATATTTAATAATAAGGCTCTTAAAAATAAGAGTCTTTAACTAATGATGAGCATTCAGCCTATACACGGCACATATCTAAGGTGTCCAACAGCATTAGTTATAACATCAAGGGCTAAAGACATCTGAAAGCAGAACCATGGGGCATTCCAGGTTAAACCTACGTTCTATAAACATTGGGAGCTATATACAGCATGCAAAAGAGCTATTAATCTAAGAAAGTCTTGCCAACATGGTGAGTACCCTACCTTCCATTATCCTTTCTGTTACAACTTTGCCTGTTATTTGTATCTAGCAGCAGTACCTTATACCACCAGAGGTGCTGCTGTTCTGTCCCTGAACTTTTCTACATGCCTGAAGGAGTTAATCACTTTGCATTATGCCTGATTAGAACTGCACCTGTTGCACTGCTTTAAGTACCTGCCTCAAGCTGTGCTCTGAGCAGTTCATCCTTGTATACCTGGCTGCTGCTTGTGTTCCCCCTGTTCCTGTTTGATTCTGCTGATATTTGATCTCCCGTTGTGACCTTGGCCTGTTTACCGTTTATGCTTGTCTGCTCGTGACTCCGAACCTTGCCTGGATACTGGATACTGCTGGACCTCTCGTTACCTTAGACCTTGGCCTGATTACCGGACTATGCAAGTTTGCTTGTGACATTTACTTTGCCTGGACTCCATTTGCTTCCTGGACTAAACTTTTGCATCCTGGAATTGGGTAACTCACCCTTATTATCCCTGCATTCAAACTATATTAGTATTCTGTGGAACCAGTTATTTCTGTGTACCTTCCTGCCATACCTGTTCATTATACCTGTTTATGAAAACCTGCATGTTCCTGGAACTGAATCCTTGCTTATATATTTTGCTGGAATAAAGACATTTGTATTATACTTCCGTGGCTGCTTGCTGAGTTTACTAGGAATCATAACACTTTCCCTTTTCTTTTTTTTTTCTCTCCAGGCATAGACCTACAATCAATAACCAACAGAACCTGAACACTCTAAACAAAAAAACATAAGAATAAGAAAAGGATAAGAAAAAGATCACACCACCCAGGTGAGCCAACAATTCCCCCCCCCCCCCGTACTGACATAAACACTCCCATCACAACTGCATCACAGAAAACCTCCAACAGACCCTAACTTGCAGGACTGGAACACCTGAACCTTCCATCAGGCACCAACCCTCGACTTACAAGTACAGACGGTCTACAAAACCTCCTTTCTACAGTCATTATATTTGGGATAACTTCCAGGGAAAGCTATATCCACAATGTAGCAATATAACCAGGTCTGAGCAAGACTCAGATTTAGCCCAAATGGAATGTTTTTCCCACCAACTCATAAATGAGTTAGCATAGCTTGGTGAAAATCTGGTTCCCATGGTGGTGCCCTGTTTTAATCAGAAGTAATTATGTTTGAGTGTGCGATATATACTCTGAACTATAAAGCCAAGGAAATCATGTAGGAGGTTACATGTCATTAAGGTTGAAAATACACTTAGTGTCTATTGGTGAATTCCTCTTACATTTAGTGCCTTCTCCAGTGACCTGTCTAATAAACTGTTTCTTCTCCTCTTTATGGCTCACAGGGGCCAGCTGTCTTTATGTGGTTCTTTTGATTGGCTATAGGATTATTGGGCATTCCTCTAAACAATGTACAGGTCATATGGACAATTTGGAATCCAAAGCATTACAAGCATTACTGGGTCCAGGAAAATTCAATGGGTCCTATAGACAATGCCCATAACCCATAGCACAACTATGCATTGTGATCTTGTACTGTTTCAACCTTTGCCTTGTGTTGCATAGCCAGAATTGTAGACTGCACACTCTCCACCGCCCTCTATTCCCCTGCCAACTCATGTTTCATTTTTTGGCTGATCTGCACCCCTACATCTTAAAAAAATTCAATAAAAACCAAATGGGGGACAAACTACTGAGATTCAGGTAGTGTAGGTATTTATTCTTTACAAAGTTACAACCCTTATCACCACTTGCACTGAGTTCCTATGTGGGGACAATTGATGTGTAAGGATCTATGGATTTTAACAATTTGAACCTGTAAATGTCAGTAGCTTTCAATATTGACTCCCTGCACAGCACAATTCCTGTAATTTTGTATGCTGGATATAATTCTCACTATCTCTTCTTATTTTCTGCGTTTTATAACATGATACATATTGAACAAAAGCACTGAAATTGCAAATAAATGACATTAAAACCAAGTTTTGTAATCATACCAAAATGGACGTTGCAGTCCTTGAATGCCTATCTAGACCAGTGTTTCTCAAATCCAGTCCTCAGTGAGCCCTAACAGTGCAGGTTTTTCAGGTGAAATAATTAATACCAACTCTTACAATGTGTCAGTCAGTAATGAATACTTCTGTGCAACAGCAAGGAGATATGGAAAACATGCACTGTTAGGGCTCCCTGAGGACTGGATATGGGAAACACTGATCTAGAGGCGTGATGGACCACAGCCCTCTTGGAGCCTTTATGTGCGGCCCCCCAGCCGACTGCTTCCGATCTTATTTTTTGTTTTGTCAAAGCAGAGAATAAGACCGAGGGCAGCTGACTTCCACATCATGTGACTGCCTCTGCACAACGCAGGGAGGTCACGCTGTATAAGGGAGGAGGAGGGAGTGCAGTGCGCTTTCTCCGTCTTCAGTGGGGACTCCTGGGCCAGTCTTCCAAGAGTCACAAGGAGGAGGAGGAGGGAGTGTAGTGTGCTCTCTCCTTCCTTAGCGGGGATTCCTGGGCCGGATATACAAGGAACACAAGAAGGAGGGAGTGCAGTGCACTTTCTCCTTAATCAGCAGAAATTCCTGGGTCGGTCATACAAGGGACACAAGGAGAAGGAGGGAGTGTAGTGCGCTCTCTTCTTCCTCTGCAGGGATTTCTTGGCCGGTCACACAAGAGACACAAGGAGGAGGAAGTGCAGTGCTCTCTCTCCTTCCTTAGCAGGTATTCCTGGGCCGGTCACACAAACGGGACACAAAGAGGAGGAGGAGATGTGACCTCTGCTTCCTCAGTGGGGACTCCTGGGTCGGTCACAGAAGGGGGAGGGAATGCAGTGCACTCTCTCCTTCCTCTGCAGGGATTCCTGGGCCGGTCACACGAGAGACACAAGGAGGAGGAAGTGCAGTGCGCTCTCTCCTTCCTCTGCAGGGATTCCTGGGTTGGTTATACAAGGAGGAAACCCTCCTCCTTGTATAACCGGCCCAGGAATCCCCGCTGAGAGGGAGTGCAGTGCTCTCTCCTTCTTCAGCGGGGATTCCTGGGCCGGTCACACAAGGGATACAAGAAGGAAGAGGAGGAGGAGGAGGGAGTGCAGTGTGCTCTTCCAGCTTCTTCTGTGCTTCCTGTTGGAGGTTAGAGGGCCGCACATGCAGTCCTTGAAGAACCTGAGGTTGTACATCACTGATACAATACCAGAGATGACATTCACTTATTTTGTAATCATTTTTTCCAGTGATGTAAGAACAGTACATCATCTACTCTGATACTGATGCACAGAGACACATATAGCACAAAAGGCATTCCATGACAGGAGATGTGTAGTGTTCACAATTGTAGAGGACCAATAGCCTAATGATGATAAAATTCAACGTTTTTTTGCCGATCATTGTCAGTGTTCAGTCTGACTCACATAAGATTTATATAATGACTGATTCACTAACATCCTGCAAAGAGATGACTTCTTATAGAAAAGGATTAAGCCAAGCGGCCGTTCTCTGTGACATAGAAAGACTAAGCCGATAGCGATCTCTCTTTACTGTCTGTGGAGTTTTGTGCTAAATCGGTATTTGAAGAAAAGCAGGAACTCATTTGCTGAGTAGAAAGTTAGTATTTACTAAAGTGTGTATGTTTTCTGATTACTTTGCTTGTTAGGCAGAATATCAATATGTTTTTAGGGGTGTAAGATTTGTTTTCCCCTTAGAGGAACAGAAAGTAGCAAGGTAGGAACGTGTTATGTAATAAATAAATAGTTGTGTAAGGCACAGACATCCAACCGCTGAATCTCAAACTGAAATACCAGCACGTTGGGTGCAGATCTCACTAATGACCCATTATATATATATATATATATATATATATATAGCTTTTATCTGCAGCCCAGAGTGCTGTGATTCTATGATAACTTATAGGTCCAAGTACGTTTCATCCAGCATTGTATCTTTATATCAGGATCTATGTCCAAGTGGCTGACACCACACCTCTCACTAGGGTCAGTAACTGACAGAACATATAAACAGATCATTGTACTCATTCATTTGTTGTGATGAATGAGCTCACTCGAGTTCATAGCTCACTGAATATATATAACAGGTTCTCTAAATGAATGTCCCAATTCAGTTCATACTCCTCATGTTAATATGGCACATAAACAATACCTCCCTTTGATATGGCCACACACAATTAGCCCTGATACCTGTCATGGTCACTTCATTTATTTTAAATTTCCACAGATTAGGCTTTCAACACACAGATCACGCACAGTTGTGCTATTTTTTAATGGGTTGTAAAAATATTGTTTTGGATATTGGTAAGCATGCACAGTTGCTTAGTTACCCAGTGGAAGGGGTGGGTGGAGAATCATTAGAAAACCAAAGGCACTGTCTAAGGCAGTGCTCCTCAAGCAGTGTGCCGTGGCACACCGGTGTGCCACAAGATGTTGCCAAGTGTGGCTCATGTTTCTAGTAGCTCCGACAGTGATGAAAGTTACAATATTTAGGTTTTCTAATGCATATTACACCAATACAAATGTTTAATTAATAGCTTAATAAATGGTGGTATATTTAAAGTGGTACTCCGCCTTTTGGAAAATTCCATCTTCCAGGCAGCTTTCTTTGTCTATGGGGACCTTAGATACAATAAATATGCTGTGGAATTACAGTTGTATCCATAGCACAATATGGAAAAGTGGAGGTGTTGCCCATAGCAACTAATCACGTTCTAACTATCATGTTCTAGAATGTGCAAGATAAACTATAGCTAGGATCTGATTGGTTGCTGTGGACAACACCGCCCCTTTTCTTGTTTAGAATGTTTGATAAATCTTCCCCCTGGACTCTTAGCTTAGAAGCAACACAATAAAGAGTTATAAAACAAGGAGATTTGTATCTGTTGCTAATAACATGCTCATGTTATGTAATGTCCCTGTAGGAGTTTACAGTCAACAAGTAGTATCACATTCTGTGTCTTTAATAAACATGATATTATCTGTGCTGTGCAGCAGTGGATCACAAGATACCGACATCATGCACTGTCCCCCCCCAACATTCGAACAGGCAAGATGCCAGGTTATAGAGACTGCAGTATTAGTTCAGAGTGTTAGATCACAAAGTACACTAAGGTTACTTGTGTAACGATGCCTGCAGAGGTTTTCTATTGTGAAATCCAGTTGAGATTAATTATGCTGCTAACACAAGGTAACTCATCTGGTCATTAATGACCGCCGGATCAGCCACAGGAGTAGGAGATTAATTCACTGAGCTCCTCACTCTGAAGAACGAGAGAAGCTGTATCTGTCTGCCATTCCATTCACCAAGATCATTTCTGCCAGTTTTACTAATGCTATGCTGCCCTTAAGAGCAAACTGGTTGCCATACCCATCAGGCTGCCCCCTACCCCCAAACTGCAAGACACTAAATCACCACTAGGCTCCTTCACGGCACCTAGAACCCCTCACTTCTGGGTAGCTGCTACAGCACTCCTTTGTTGGGGACTGGCTGGTACCTCCTGACCCCTCACTATGGATTAGGACTGATGGGTAGCGGGCAGAGCGTGGACACAGAGACGCTGGGTACAACACAGGACAGCAGGGGACTGATTAGAGTGTAAGCTCTTATCTGTTGGTCACAGGATACATCAGGTAATAGGCGTCAGGCAGAATCTTCAACCAGTGATGTTTATTGCTCAAGGGGTCCTTATAAGGACATTACACACTAGTTAGAGTTACTAGTGATCTCCAGAAGTTCAGTTGGTATAATACAGTTACAATACAAAATACAGCTTTATATACTGTTTCTGACACACATGTTAGAAGGGGGTATACCAGCCCCCTTTCCCACTTGGCACCAGAAAGTCTGAGATATTACATTCAATGATTAGCATCAGAATGTAATGTGTTCTCTAAACTTGGATTTAACGCAATTTAAGCTTAACCAAATTCACATCAATCTGTGATTTCCCATATTACTTGCTGTTACATTATTCATATAGGTTTCCTATCTCTCCGAGACAGGGGATGAAAGGCTAACGACCCCCTGTTGTGCATTCAAGTCAAAAAGATGTGTTGGGCACTCAGATGAAAAGGCCTAATTAGCATGGGACTTCCTTTAGAAAAGTTACAAAAACAAATCAAAGTGGCCATTCCTGGCCGCCATATGTTTGTTTTTTGTCAATAAATATCTGAATCTTCAATTGTTCATTCATTTGTTAAAATAAAAAGAGAAAAAATTGTGGCAAGAGATCCAGGGGCTGATTAAGGGTTCAGGCCGACCCTAGGTTAATACGCTCGTATCGCCCCCTCGGCTTCCACGCCAGGCTAATCCAGCTTCCTTCACCCCCCACTGATGCTTATGCACCTGTGTTTTTACGAAACTCAGCAATCTTTGTCACTCATTTTGTCTTCATTAACATCAGAACAGAGACATGATAGAGCGCTTCTGGGGGTGTAGATGGAGGGGGGCTGTCAGGCCTGTGCCCATCGCCATCCTCGTCACTCCTAATCACTTGTCTTCCAGGATGACTCATTGTCTTCTGCCTTTACCATGGGAATACATCAAGATTAAAACCTTACTACATCTTTCTTTCTTTCTTTCTTGATGTCGAGTTCATTTATATTACTGCAAGATAAATCAGATGATTATACATGACCCGTTCAGTGTGGTTTCCCTGAGATTCCTCCCAGCCACGAGCTTCTCACATTACGCTGTGATTAGGTTCACAATGACGGCCGTAGGACCCCACATAGCCATAACATAAAAGCAGTGTTTATCTTACAGAGGGCTGGTTAGGAGATGCTGATCACTAGATTGTCCTGTGCGTACAAGACCGTGTATTGGGGATAATCACTGTATTGTATTCACACATCACACACAACTCTCTGTCCAAAGATAAATAGTTTATTTTTCTCTTATCTCTTTTTTTTCTGTGGATTATAATATTATAACTTTGATTTCAATCTGTAGCTGCCATAGAGGACAATCACAGTCCATGCTGGTCTGCACGTCACTGTCATGACGTGTAATGATGGGCTTAAAGGAAAAATTCTCTTGTTTATGTGTAGGGTTAAAATTAGAACGGAAAATGCAAATCTCACTTAGTTTTAAAGGTATACTTACTGACTTTTCAGAGCTCCCCTCTGGGTGATGCAAAGAGCCAAGGGTGGAACGCGTTTCGTTCTGTTGCATTTCACCCACCACTGCTGTCTAGAGGGGTTTCATCTGGAGGGCCTGGTAAATATCACATCCCCTGCACTTACTGGTGAAACGGGACCTCTAGACACGTACGCTGTGTTTTGGTGGGATGAGCCAGTGCGTATTGAACAGGAGAGGAAGACTGATCACTAAAGGGCTCACAGCGCTTCCAAAAATGTTTAATTCTTTTGTACATGTTTATCTGTCTCCTCTCTACCCTGCTTGTACTGGAAGCCCCTCCCTAATGTCAGTGGCATTCTAAGCAAAGTAGTGGGAGGAGACAGATTTAGCCTTATGTAAATGATCACAGGAGCACAGAACCTGACATCCCCCTCCTCTGCCTTCCTGAGCTACAAGAAATAGAAGCAGAGGGGAAGAAATTATATATTCCTCCCTATGCTGCTCTGCAGAGCAATGTGAAGAGTACAACCTAAAAATGGGGTATGCAGAACTTCATCATTTCCAGAATACTCACATATCTCACACAAGACACCGCAAAAACCTTAATTCATGCACTCATCATTTCCCACATCGACTATTGCAATTCCCACCTTACTGGTCTTCCCAAAGTCAGACTTAAAGCCTTACAATCTATTATGCACGCAGCGGCTAGATTGATTTTCCTTGCAAACAGTTCTTCCTCTGCTGTGTCACTCTGTCAGTCTCTACATTGGTTGTCTGTATTTCAATGACTCCAATATAAAATCTTCTACTAACATACAAGGCCGTCAACAAAATTGCACCAACATACATCTCCTTACTTGTCTCAAATTATCTCCCTACTCCACACCTCCGTTCTGCACAAGATCTGCGTCTCTCTTCCACTCTCATCACTTCCTCCCATTCCCGGTTACAGGACTTTTTCGGGCTGCACCCACTTTGTGGAATTCCCTCCCTCGCACAGTAAGACTTTCCTCTAGTCTTCAAACCTTCAAGCATTCCCTGAAATCTCACCTCTTCAGACAAGCTTATGATATTCCTCAACCACCATCTTAATCTCCCTAGGTTACCCTATTACCACCCTCTACACAGCTAACACAAGACAACAACCCTCTGACCAACAATGCTACACACACAGTCCACTCAATACTTTTACCTTTGCATTCTAGCAGGCAATACGTACGAGGATGGAGTTGAAAGGCAGACCACCATTCCATGTTATGGCCACGACCCAGTGGCGGATCCAGGGCGATCGCCCCCCCTAGCAGGGGCTTGCTGCCGACGGCTGCACATTATGTGCAGGTCCGTTCTGCAGTGACAATGTGCTGCCCGGCTGCTCTGATTGTGTTTTAAACAGAGCATTCGGGCAGCACACTGTCACTGCAGAACGGACCTGCACATAGTGTGCAGCCGCCGGCAGCATCAGAAGGCAGAAAGGGGGCGGGGCCTAAATCACCCACCCCCTAAATCGCCCCCGGTACACCAATTATCTAGATCCGCCCCTGCCACGACCCCTCCCATGGCACGATGAGGGTGTGCTGGCTGAAGCTTTGTCCAGAATGACTAGTACTGGCCTTACTCCTGCCTCTGTATTTCTGGGGAAAGGTAGGTAAAATGTGCTGTTTAGTGTCTCTCTTTACAAAGCAACTTTGTTATAAAAAAATAAAGCTTGATGGAGAATTTCTTCCATCCATTCATCTTTTATCACTGATAGCAAAAGAAACATGTTGCAGTTCTTAGCCAATGGCCAAAAGATTGCTGAGTGAAAAGGACAAATAGACGAGATTATAACATATTCTCCTTAAAACTTGTAGGAAGATTATGGTTTATGTTCCTGTGCTGTGAATGCAACAATCCATACCGAGAATTGCCATCCTGTCACTAAAGTTAATCCACACACAAACAGTTCTAGCTGCTTGGCCCAAACATGGGTGCAACCAAATTGGACAGACCCAGTTCTTGGGCATTCTCGATCGGTGCATCCTGCGGAGTTTCGATTAGTTCTATTGGAGAACGTCTATAGACAATGTCAGATGGCGATAATAACTGACCCGCAGGTGACATATCATAATCATCAGATTTGTGTTGCAGAATTATGGGGAGGAGGGGGCAGCGGCTACACCCTTGGCTACCTCTGATGGCCAGTATACGTATCTGTACATCTAATACTTATTTGGGTGTCAGGATGTTCTGCTGATATTCCTGCCAGCGTGATAGAAATCCATCATTCAATTACTGATTACTAGCACTGATTGCTAATTAATAGCTGCAGCAAAAACTGCTTTGTGGGGGAAAAGGGGGGAGACAAAAACATTTGACCTAGGGGCTTAGTTGTACTGAATATGTCCATTAAGTCACATGGAACAGGCACAAGACAACATAGGAGAAGACAAAATGTAGCTTGCGTTAAAACCAAAACAACTTCTTCAGCCAAGTGTCATAGTTTTTTCCAACTCATAAACCACTTGGCAGCTGAATGTTGATTAAAAATACTTAAGTTAATTTCTGTCATTAAAATTCTTCATCTTAAAAGAAAATCCTCTGAGGAATGAAGGACCGTGGACCTGGAACCGTGGCAGCTACAACATGTTCCCAGGAAACAAGCAAACAGACAGGTTCATTTAATTAAGTCGCTTACCTGCCAAACAGTCCTGTCATGTTATGTCATGTCCTGCAGCGCATTTGAGATCCCTGCAGCAGGGAAGGGGTTAAAGTCATTGGCTCATTCTATGTGAGTGAAGGTTACAACGTTTTTAGATCTCTGATTCATATTTTACCAGCAGCAGAAGGTTGTTTGATGACCAGTGATTAAAGAAGAATTCAACCAAAAACTAAAAATAATAGTGGTCATTAGTGGGGTTCTGGTCACCTAGGATGTGCATGGGGTCTGTGATAGCAGCATCTGCAGAGAGGAAGAGGTTTGCACTGACTTACTGATAAGAGGAGTTGGGTGGAACAGGGGTATTTCAGCTATACAGGTCTCACTCATCAGATTCGCTGATCGGCGGGCTCCCCGCTGCCACTTACTTTCTCCCCGGTGGCTGTACTCCTCTGGAACAGAGGCCGCAGTTCTCTTGACAGGGTGCCATGTTGTTGGGTTGTCTCGCATGCGCAACTCGGCATTCTTCCTCATTCATTCTTTCCAGCCAATCGGCTGGCTGCTTCTTCTACTTAACACACCTCCTGCCCTTGTATGTTGCCAGATATTTAGGTCTCATCTCTCTTTCAGACTACCTGTACCCTGGCTTCTGTTTGCATCCAGCCTCCTGTGTCTCCTGTATACCGATCCGCAGACTATCACACCCTGTGTGTCTACTCCACTGACTAACGTGGTAACGCTCTGCAGACTATCGCTGCCTGCCTCCAGAGTCTCCAGTGTACCGATCCACAGACATCGCACCCTGGGTGTCATTTCCATTTTCTACCGGTAACGCTCTCATGGACCTTCATTCATTCTAATTCGGCCTACCTGTGTTACTCCCTTTCGGTGTCTTTGGTTCTCATCTTGGTCTCCCTCATCACCTCCTAAGCGAACTGCAACCTGCGGGTTAGGAGCCGAAAAAGTCCAAACTCCATTGCAGGGGTCCCTGGCGAAAACCTCCCTCTCCGTTAGACTCCGTGCCGCTTGGGGGGTAGCGCCAATTCGAGCAGATCGTACAAGCATTCGCCAGACCTTTGTGATCGTGACAAAAGTTTAAATGATCCGTGAGTATCAGAGCTGGTTTAAGACCTCATGAGACACATGGCAACATACTGGTTTGGGCCAGCTTTCCACCTCCATTTGTAAAAAAATAAAAAAACACCATAAAAACGGGTTAGGGTAATCTGGGCCTCCCAATGCCCTTTGAGCACTTTTTCTTCTTGTCCACTTCTATTTTGTCTTCTCCCTGACTCCTCTCAGCTCCTGGGAACTGACAACGTTGTGATGTCATGAAGCTGCCAGGCACCGGTCAGATATTGGAATGCAGCAAGCAGGGTCTGCAGCATGGACAAATAGCGGGCAGTCATTGCGCCCCTTCAGCCTTGCGCCCTTGGAAATTGCACCGCCATAGTTTTGGCCCTGGTAAATAGACCTCGAAGACTGGCGCAATGTCTTACACGGGCAAATCGGACCACGCTCAGATCTCAATACTCTATGCTCTCCCATGACACTCTCTCAGGGAAATCTGAGTCAAACATCTTAAAGACTTAGGTCTTGCCGCTGCCCTCTCCACCTCCCTCTACCCTCACATCTCAGGGGGGCACTGTTATGCCTTGGTGGCATTAAAATGACATGTTGTGATGGCACAATGGGGGAGGACTAAATAGCCAGTGTAATGGTAGCAGCCGACCCTCATGTCTAGTCGAAGACTTGTATTAAAATGACTGATCAAGTTCGTCAGTTCAGTCATCATATTATAAACAAATTGAGAATTAGTGAAGTAAGCTGTGGCATCTAAAGACAGCTGAATAAGGAGTACGTGATCTGGTGCGTAATTGATGTTGTGAGACACACAGAGCACTGATGATGTAACTGTCACAGCTCTGACTCAGAAGGAACCAGTGCCCCGTCCATAATACAGAATATCGGGTGCTGTGAATAGAATTTGAAATAGATAAGAGTCATTTTGATGTCTGACTCATTCACGAATGAATGAAATAGAGCAGGATAGGCTGGGATTAATTAATATCACAGGGATAAAGCGTAGCGTGCATCACCTGCGGTGTTTGGCTCTCAGCTGATTCTTTACTAAGTACATCGGATACATTGGAAAGTTGCACCAAGCAAGTTAGACATCAACTCACTAATATTGACTGGTGCTCATTATTGATTACGGATATCCCTATACGTGTGTGTTCCATTCCAGGGGGTAAATGTATTCATCTGCGTTTTGCCTTTAAAGCCTTTGCCGCTTTACATTTCCCCTGCAGAGTCGCCGAAATGTTCCTTTTAATAATAGACTAAAGGTTTAGTTTTAGAATTTCTGTGCATACCCATTTTGTGTCTGTGCCAATTAGTTTGAAAAAGCCCTGTAATAGGATAGAGGACCGCAGCGCTGGACCTTACAGAACCAACTGAATTAGGCTAAGGGAAGGCAAGTAGATCTTCAATTGAGTAAACTCCACCAGAAACTATATTTATTTCCCAATTTTTCCTGTAGATATCCTTAAGTTACTTTTTTTTGGAGTAGGGGTAATTCGAGGGGATCAGGGCTTACACATTTACAGATTTGAACTTTGCAAAAATCTGTCATGTCACTATTGTCATAAACAACATAAAACAAGTCAACAGCAGTAAGGAACTCACAAGAGCAATTGATCCCCCACATCCCACTATGCTTTGCACAGTGCTTTTGCAACATCATGTAGTCACTGCCAGACATAGATGAACATACAGCATCTTTAGAGCCAGTAACTCGAGGAGAAGACGTCAGCTCCTACAAGGCCACTGGTTCTGATTAGATCAATTTAGGGGAGCCTGGAGAAGAGAGATGAAGAATGGGCTGCTTGTGTCTTAAGCTCAGTTGCTGGATCCTGGAATGTTGGGGTCCTGTTTGGAAAAAGGGATAGGAACATGAAATATGGCGAGCCTAGCAAGGAGGAAACTCTCTAGACTCTCCTATCCCAAACCACCCCGACAATAAGTCACTTATCTATTGCGGGGGCGAGAACCAGGAGGTTGCCCTGATCTCCCAGGTCTCACAGAAATGCGGGAGTCTCCCGCACATTCTGGGAGAGTAGGCAACTATGCGTTAAAGAAAAGCAGCTAATGAATCTCTAGAGACTGAAGTGTCTTTTACATTTCTGTCTCCATTACTGAAGTCACGTTGTCTTACCTGTCAGTCTTTGATTAAATCTTGGTCTCCATGAAAATGGCCACCTCCATAGGCATCAATACATGAACATAGGATACAATTTCTGAACTGTGTCATCATGCCACAGATGGCGAAGCCAACCACGTCTTGTACTGGCTCAGCATCAGGGAGAATGCCAGACTCTTCAGGGAGTGAGGGAGATCACCCCTATTTCAGGGGTTCAAAAAGACAAAAGTATTATAGGAGTGATACCTTTATTTTGCTAGCCAGTAAAGATATCACTCCTATAATACTTTTGTCTTTTTTGACACGAAAGTATTTAACATCACATAGATTTTTCTGGCAAACACGGTACTGCAATAATAATAATAAAAAATATTTTTTGCTACACATTTTTATATATATACAATAGCATTGATCTCTGACTGAAGCTACCACAGCCTGTCTTTCCCTGGAGTCTGATACGTTGTGTGCGGAACAGACGTCTGCCTGTCCCAAGGACACTATGTCTGCACACACTGAGCTGAACTCACTGCGAGTGGTGACATCAGGGCTCTCTGACAAGTGACAACAAGAGCTGGGACATCGGCTCAGAACATCAGCGTCT
Organism: Mixophyes fleayi; assembly: GCF_038048845.1. NCBI lineage: Eukaryota > Metazoa > Chordata > Amphibia > Anura > Limnodynastidae > Mixophyes > Mixophyes fleayi. The sequence goes on from NC_134408.1 coordinate 17,934,112, forward strand.
TCCAGGCAGGTTCATAATTCTGTTCATGTAAAGGCTTTTAGTATTGTATCAGCAGTTCTGGGTCAGCGTTCACCAATCCCACAGACTGAAGCGTCAGAAAGGGTTACAGGCAGCACTTAGATTTTAGGACTTTCTCCAAAGTTTCAAACAGTGTTTAAAATGTGTCTGTCACCAACATGCAGTAGAGGTTATTCAGAATAGGAGTGTGGGCAGCACAGTGGCATAGTGGTTAGCACTTCTACCTCACAGCACTGGGGTCATGAGTTCGATTTCCGACCACGGCCTTACCTGTGTGGAATTTGTATGTTCTCCGTGTGTTTGCGTGGGTTTCCTCCGGGTGCTCTGGTTTCCTCCCACACTTCAAAACATACTAGTAGGTTAATTGGCTGCTATCAAAATTAACCCTAGTCTCTCTCTCTTTGTCTGTCTGTGAGTGTGTGTTTATATTAGGGAATTTAGACTGTAAGCTCCAATGGGGCAGGGACTGATGTGAGTGAGTTCTCTGTACAGCGCTGCGGAATTAGTGGTGCTATATAAATAAATGATGATGATGATGATGATGATGATGATGATGATGATAGGAGCTCCGCAGAGCTAAAGCAAGTTTGGACACTGGCGATAAGAAACACCAATGGCACTGCAATTATATCTGACATGAGGTCATTGCGGTTGGGGTTTAATGAAGGGCACTCCGTTTACCAACTTTCTTCTAGCAAATTAATATTGATATATTTAGGCATTGGAAAACAGAATTTGCCCTCAAGTTGGACTTTATCTTTCTTTAATTTCGGAATCTGTGTCATATTTAATAAGACAGTTTTGCTGCAATTAACAACAAACTGGAGCTCTGTTCCTTCCCATTGGTACTTACCTGCATTCCTGTTTTATGCAAGATCGAACTGATTACATAATATGGGTCTATGTATCAGTAAGATGCGGCGCACCTAAATATCCATCGCTGCACATCGCAGTGATGCGTATTTATGCACCGCTTGAATGCATCATGTCAGGGCGCCAAGTGACTCCTCTCTACAATCTAATTATCCTATTAACCGGCAGTCTAGCGCTGCATGCGCACAGCACTTCCACTGTACCGAATTCTGCAAAGTTAGAGAGGCTTCAGTGGAATCCCATAGAACATGACAGGTAACGCCATCCTGAGATGACATTACCTGTCTGTGCAATGCAAAGCGTATCAAAGCTTGGTGCATTGCAGAAGATCACAGTCCTCAAATTGATCTATGGGGAATGTGATTCTGTACCGTGTCAGCCTAAACGGAGGAGAGTTCTGTGCGGAAACAGTAGTTTCCGTATCTTTTAAGTGTTAAAAAAACTTGATGCATAGACCACTATATGTGGTATGAATGTGCATGTATACAGACCAAGAGTGTGCTATGAGGTTATCCCCTACATGGTGTCAGGCGCCATCCCCGCTCTCTCCCTGCTATGCGGGGACGGTCGCCTTCTCCTGCCTGCCTCGTTGCTAGGCGACAGGACGCAACTTCCGCCTGGCCGTCCCCAAAGTCCTCTGCGTGTACATGTCCCGTTGCTGAGCAACAGGACGTGATTCCTCTTTCCATGGTGGGGGTCAGTCACGGGATTCTATTTTGGGGCCCTATATAAGGAGAACTCTGGCATCATTAGGCTGCCAGAGTATCAGGCCCCCCTAGCTCCAGACTTCCAGTCCTTGTGACCGGCTTCCCTTTTCCTGTTCCAGTTTGGCATGACTACCTCTTCTGACCTTGGCTTGGCTCCCGACCTCTCCTTCTGGATCCTGATTTTGTCTGCACTACTATTCGACCGGCTTCTGACCTTTGTCTTTTCTGACCTTTCTCTATATTCTGATTCGGTACTATGCTCCCACCTGGCTTTGACCTAAGGTTGGGTAAACATGGCAGTGATGCTGTAGATCACATGACCACCTCAGATGTACACAAAGTGACCATGAGGAATCAGAAACACTGTAGTAAAAAGAAGAACTCTCGTGTAACGGGAACAGGGTTCCTATCGTCACTTTAACCCATTAACCAGGGCCGTCTTTCCCATTGGGCACAATAGGCAGGTGCCCGGGGGCCCTGCAGCCTAGGGGGGCCCGTCGGAGGCAGCAAAAAAAAAAAAAAAAACCTGGAAAAAAAAAGAAGACAATACTTACCTTGCGGTCAGCTGGCGATCCAGCTCCCTCCATGGTCTCCTCCTCCATGCGGCGCTCGCAGTGCATGTCGGGCGTGACGTCATCACGCCCGCCCGACATCCATTGCGGAGCGCGACGGAGGAGGAGACCATGGAGGGAGCCGGATCGCCAGCTGACCGCAAGGTAAGTATTGTCTTTTTTTTTTTTTGCTGCCTCCGACAGGCCCCCCTGGGCTGCAGGGCCCATATATATAATAGTTATTTTTATATATATATATGTGTGTGTATATAGGGGCCCCGGTGCACTGTTGTGCCCGGGGGCCCAAGATGTTGTTAAGAGGGCCCTGCCGTTAACACAGAAGCTGCTATGAGAGCTGCACCTTTATGACTGAATGAGCTGTACTGTTTAAAGTGCCCACATTATACCACCATTATGCCCCCCTTTCATAGCCTTGCCAAGGCATCTTTGCAACATGATGCCATCTCCTCCTGCGTCCCCCTGCAAAAAAGCCTATGTGCAGCCCTGTGTTCATTCCTAACACATGGGATGATTTGGGTAATATGTTTTTGACATAGGGGTCTATTTACTAAACTGCGGGTTTGAAGAAGTGGAGATGTTGCCTATAGCAACCAATCAGATTCTAGTTGTCATTTTGTAGAATGTACTAAATAAATGGTAACTAGAATCCGATTGGTTGCTGTAGGCAACATCTCCACTTTTTCAAACCTGCAGTTTAGTAAATATATCCCATAATCTAAATGTTCATAATGTTAGTAAAGCAGGCATGACATTAAGGTAATGTTCCTCTTCCAGACTATTTCCCTATTAGAGAATTCCAGACATGGAGATAACTCTGAGATACAGAGGTCATGTTGTCAGGCCTCTAGTAGAGGGTCATCGTGGCCTCTTGGCCGTCTTCCAGTGTGTCTAATAAGTATAGTTTGCAGCTCTTTGCTCTCAGTTCTTGTTTTGGTCTTCCGTGATCTGTGGACGCTCTGCCCTACAGCTTTCATTTAGTCTGCCATAATTTGTTCTTAGTATGTGGGAGCAGCTGGAAATTGAAGAAATGCTATTACTGTCAGTGAAATTAATCTGGTTTCTGAGAATACGGGGGATAGGAGTAATGGCTGCAGTATAGACATAGACAGCACAGCAAACTGGAATTGATACCAGATACAGGTCCCAGCGCGTCCTGGGTGCCACCTTGCTGGGATCAGTAGTGCATCAAGCTGTTGATGATGACTGGTATTTCGTTTATACGCTACAAGTATCTTCACCAGCCTTAAACGTATCTTGACGCGGCCGCCTTCTAACACACAGAGATGAACCTATCTTAAGACATGACCACATAAGTGCGCCATTTTTGCAGGATTTTCCATGTACAAAAAAGATCATTAGCATTATATACTGAAGTAGAACAAAAAATAAATGTAAAAAAACTGTAAAGAATTAATTACCGTCACTAAGGACTTTTTGCTTTTGGAGGAAAAGCCCCAAAATGTTCAGTTCTGTATACCTAGTGGGTGATTTGGTAGCTGAACGCAAAGGTTGCCCATTCATGTATACACTAATATCCGTCTGCACGGTTACATTTCTACATCTGTATTTGGGGTTTCACACATCTTAAACTACATGCAACTTTAAATCTAGTGTTTATCTGCATCCGGGGCAAATATGCTCATTCATTATCATCAACAGATAATCTGCATCCATCTTGTATAGGTGCAGAATTTGCACTTGGTAAAGATATATATAACCATGTGGTCTATTTAACAAACTACGATCGGCTGCGCAGATCACCATAAGATAGCCGCGCTTGTGCATTTCAGTTCCTGCATTCGCCAGCAGCCTTAGGCTGTTGATGGAGAGTAAAAATTCTTTGTCGAATAGGGGAAGTCTTTGCCGGATCTCCCAGAGCAGCCCCAGCATAGTAAATAGCAGCGGTACTGCATTATTGATTGTTACCGCTGCTGAATAATAAATAAACCCCAATATTAAGATGCATCTCATGGGCAAACGCAGGATTTGTAGAGGGGGGTTTCCACACCACGGTGCTATTGGGCGTGACCAGCATGCATGGGGGCGTGGCTATAATTTTAGACATTGGTTGGCTGCTCTCCAACTCTTCCTATCCCCATAATAATATATGGGCAATGCTGCATGCACTACTGTTAGGTGCATGCCACTCTCCCTTTTCAAGCTGTGTGAAGCGGGATAAGGGTCCAGCCACCTCAATTATACAGTGCCCCAGGCTTGGAGGGGGGTTTCCAGGCACTTAGAAACCCCTCTCGGTTTGCCTATGCATCTAGTAAGGGAGTGCTCAGCAGGCGTTTGCACACCCTAACTGCTCTACAGCTGCATGGGAATGCCACTGATCCGTCTAGTAAGGGGCAGAATGCTGCAAGGATTAGATACATGCAGCTTAGCTTATGTGATGTGAAACAACTTTTAAGCATGATATTTAAACGCATTTGTGTCCAACTTTAAATTCCCCTGCTGGAGTCCTTATCTTACTGGTAATAGTGATAATCTCTCTATGTGCTTCTTTCCTAGTTGAATTAAATGCTGCATGTGTATAGCTCCATCTAGTGGTAAAACAACATTATGCAATTAGCTCTTGGTATATTAAAGATATCCAAAAAGAAATGTAGCAGCAGATTTACTGCGGTATCTCAGCACATAGCAGCAAATAGTACTGGGCAGCTGAAAGTTCAATTAACACAGGCTGGAGCAGAAAATGTATATTCATGCCACAATCAGAAATCAAAGTAAACTTTCCTGATCTGAAAGGTACAGAAGGACATGGCTGGTTACAGCCCCACAATTTAAAATTGTTACATGTTATATATACAATTTAGTTAAAGTATACCCCATCACCTGCACACAGTAGGGGCAGCTATGTTGTGAGCTGAATGACATTCATGACAATGCAGCCTATGAAATCACTAAAAGTGATCACAGTTGACAGTGATCCCTAAGGACAGTCCCAGGTTTGCAAGATTTGTCTTTTGAACTTTCTGCACCTGGAAATGTTTTCAATATTGGCTACAATTGCTCTTATATAATATATTGGTTGTAACTGCCAGGACTTTAAAGTTTATAATAATTGAAGTATTTAACATACACAGACATTACATTATAGCCATGTTTAGTAAATATGTCACAATGCTATCATTCCAGGGTTCACCTAGGCCAGCGGTGGGCAGCGGGTGGCCCAATGAGCCCAGGGCCAAACGCAGGATTTGTAGAGGGGGGTTTCCACACCACGCCGCCAGTGGGCGTGACCAGCATGCATGGGGGCGTGGCTATAATTTTAGACAGTGCTGTGCTGCTCTCCAACTCTTCCTATCCCCATAATATACATGGGCAATGCTGCGTGCACTACTGTTAGGTGCACGCAGCTCTCCCTTTTCAAGCAGAGCCGTGTGAAGCGGGAGCAGGGTCCAGCCACCTTAATTATACAGTGCCCTAGGCTTGGAGGGGGTTTCCAGGCACAATGAAACCCCCCTCGGTTTGCCTATGGAGCCTTCTATTGTGGCCCACCCAAACTGAATAGAATGGGGGCAGTTGACTTTCACGTCACATGACCTCTTCTGCACGGTGCAGGTAGGTCACGCGGCAATTCCCTGGAGGAGGAGGGTCTGCACTGTCCTCTCCCTCCTTCCTCTGTGCTGCCCCTTAGAAGGCCGGAGGGCCTCTCCCGTGGCTCTCCAGCTACTTCACTGTCCAAGATGGCATCTGACATAAAGTGCTCAGATGCAGCTGCCCAGCTGCAAGTGTCCCTGGGAATTATCTTAACATGTTGGCAAGTATGAGCGACATCACTGAGTCACAGGAAGGCTCTGAGCTTGTTTTAGCTTGGCCCACTTCAACCATTGCATGTCCATGTGTACCCAGTTTTGAAAAGCAAACGCAAAAGGTTCTCTAACCCTAGTAAAATAGCCTTTGACTGCAGGTAATTTGGACTGTCTGCGACAACTGGGAGTTTGGGGGTTAGCGGTATCTTGAGTGTAGCTTTCTTCTCTGGTTTATTCTCACAGTCGAGATTTTAGTCCAGTTTGCGTGACACAATAAAACAAATGAAAGTCAGTGGGATGCACAACCCCCATGTCTAAGAAAATGGCAAAATACCAAATCCTGTTACAACAGAATGCACCAAATTCTAATATGCATATTAAAATAGTCCACAGTAGTTTATTTGATTTTATATGCAATTGTAGATTTTGGAAGTAATTACTGTGTGTTCTGCAGATCAAACTCACAGGGAAACAAGTCAGATGTTCAAATCCAAAGGATGCAGACAAATATAAACCTTGCTGAAAACCTCTAGTATTCAGCCAAAGTGCCATCTGAAGCTTTCTTAGTTCCACTTACAGCGGAATTATGTTTGGCGTATATTTCTCCCAGAGACTCAGAATCAGAATTTGGGTGGGTTTTCAGCTTGGATCAGACGTCAGGTCAAGGTTACTGATAGAGGTATGTTGTCAGGATTCGATCCCAGGGCTTCTGCCTCTGTGGACTGCTGCTCTACTGACTGAGCTATTCTGGCTGCTGGACAGTCCCTTGCCTTTATTCTGTGTTCTAGATTAGTTCCTGTGATCTCCTGATGTTCCAGCATGCCTTAACTCCACTCCACCCTATAAAAGCCTGGCCAGTTCCTTTCTCCAGCGCCTGATTATTGTGCTCCTTGCCTGTGATCAAGCTCCTGCTCCTATTGCTCTTCCTGGTTTCAAGCATTAACTACTCGTGTACCGACCTTGGCTTGCCTTCCACTTCGCCTCCTCCTGAACCTTTGGCCCTCCTCGCCTCACTGTGTACCGAACCCGGCTACGGTTGACCATCCTTACCATCTAATCTCCTGTTGGCCAGTCTTCCTCTCTGCCACTGGGCTCCTATCCTGTCTCCGGACCGTGACATATGTTCAGATTAGGGACTTGTGCTAATATTAAGGTTATTTTACGGTTACTCCCATAACATAACCCCCGATTATTTACTGAGTCAACCCCTGGTGGACCTTGCCAAGTTCTACAACCCTAAACTGAGAACACGACTTGCATGGAGGCAGTGCGTATGAGAGGAGTTAAGCCTAATCTAACAGTGTAATTTACCCCCTTCCCTCCCCTCCAGGTATACTGAGGTACGCTACATTACACTTTCAGTTGTAGAGTGGAGTTATCCTTTAATGGAATTTTGTACAAGAGCAAAATGTTTCTGGGGCACTCGTGGACTGATATGGAAACTCTATAAGGGCTTCTCCTACCAAGGCTATCGTACTATGAACTCTAATGGTAGTTCCATGTCCCAAATCTATTGCCCCTCATTAAATCAGCCTTTATATAAAATATAAATATGAATGAAGTCTTCATCAGTTGTGCCCCCCCCCTTCCCTAAAAAAAGCATCATGTGAAGAGCCCAAATCTTCCACATAGCACCGAGACTTTCCAACGCTGCTGTACATGTGGTCTAGTAAATATGTGATGGCAGTTGCTTGGCATAGATAATTAATAATAAAGAGCCTGGAGCGCTATTCACACCTCTTCCTCATCCTAAATTGGGTAACTATGGGTTTCACTGTGTTCTGAGACATTTCAGCATTAGCAATGATTCCGCATGAGGTCACTGATCTGACATCACAGCCTGACAAACGGCTTAGTCACATCCATTTTCAATCCATAATTTATCATGCAGTCTGCTGGGAACCGATTCGTTCACATTTCAAGCTTCCAATAATCCTTCCGAGCTGAGAGTTTGCCTGCAGCCCCCCCTCCCTGCAGCTCATGTGAGGCCATTAGCTATTTGGTGACTTGTTATATATAGGCGGGTGACATCATCACAGCGCTGCCTGCAGCTGAATTTCCTATATAGCCACTTAACCTTGGCAGATGGAGAGGCCGCAAAACAAAGCACACACTAAGGACGTCCAGTTCTACACTCTGCACAATGCACGTGCACGGGCAGTTGACATCTCTAATTGTAGACAAGTTGCCTTGTTAACGTCAAAAATAGAAATGACCCCCACCCTCGTCCCCCATTGGAGACGTCACCTTTGAACAGATCCTTGTAGCCCTTAAACTTTAATGTGTGTTCACAGAAATATATCACAAAGTACATTGTAAACACATAAAGGATATGTATAAATAAACTAGGATTGACATCTTTTGTTCAAGTGAAAACCAAGCAGAATATCAACAGTAGGGCCAGGGGCAAAGCTTATTTCTAATTTATTTATTTTACCTCCAAGTTTAATGATATCTCTTTTCAGCAAGCAGTCCTCGGGACAGTTGTCTCTCTTCTTCTCCTGCAACAAGAAAATTAACGGCCCAGCTACGAGAAACTTTCACAAAGTAACTTAAGGGTTCCATATTTAGTGCTGGCACAACAATAGTTGCTTGCCCCGTTCCATAATAAGTATGATGATAGTCCACCAATCCCCCTGTTGTCACTGCAGAAAAGAGAGGTTAATTAGTCCCTGGGCACCAAAAGTGTAATTGACAAATACTATCCCTTAGACAGCATTAAGATGTGCAGGTAAATCATATAGTAGTCCAGGCACTATCCTATGCTGTTGTTCTGGAGATTTGTTCATGGATATCACAGTTTACAATGTATTCACTTTAGGCAATGGGCAAATCTTACAATGTTCCTTGTGTTCGCAAAAATTCACAATTCAGCTGTACCTCTTCACAGTCCTCAGTGTGAACAGCATTCTAGATATCCTGAGGAGTACCCAGTCCTGCATAATGGTATACATGGCTCCTGTGATCATTTACCATAAAGGATATCCAATCTGGAATATCCCAGAGCCAATTACACGTTTCCATTTTTACCGGCCCCTTTGAACTCCTTCTGGAGGTATCCCTGAAACTATAAACCATATTGTCAAGAACCATCCAGAAGTTCTTCCATAGTGTTCCACCAGGACTTTAGGAGTTTAGCTGGGAAATCCCTCCAATAATCTCCTGGTGTTTTTAGCGAACCAGAGACATTGGAATCGGCAACACAGAATCACTCCTGGTCACACTGCCCGGGCTGATTGGGAAAGTCAGGTTTTGCCTCCAGGCTACTAATGACGGTTATAATCCTGCCTCCTGGCAAACCATGGTGCCTGTCAGTGTCCACGGCGGCCCCAAAGCTTCCTCTTACTCTTAATTTATTTAGTACATTCTACAAAACGACAGCTAGAATCTGATTGGTTGCTATTGGCAACATCCCCACTTTTTCAAACCCGCAGCTTAGTAAATCTAGCCCTAAGTGTTTTACACATGAATTCATTTGATCTCTTAATGAAAAGGGACAACACGTCACGCCTCACTGGCATTGGAGGAGTTAAGTGGGCTTGTTTTCCTGGGCTCTGGTGGGTAATGCCAATATGGTAGGTGGTCGGCACTGCGCGGTTCAGAGGAGGTAAACAGAGCTGTTTCTGGCTATTTCCGTCTGGTTCTGCATGTTCTGATACATCTAATCTCGGTGCTCCAGTGACTCACAGTCCCCTGATGTCCATTAGCCTCATTCAGACTGTTTTCAATCACAGTTATTAATAAAAGAGGCTGGGCTGATGTTCAGGCCTCTGCTGTATCATATACACTTATGGCGTGCTGCTGTTGTGCCTGCTGACTTCTAATTTGAAGATATTGATTGTACGCCACTTATAAAACGGATGATGGCAGCTAAAAGTACATATAACTATATTAATAAAACTTAGAAAGCCACTACTGTATTGAAAAGGGAGCCATTTATAAATAAGTGCCAGAGGCGGCCATGTTGTTGTCTCAGCTACTTAAGAGAATGCAGCCCATCAACTTACAAGGAGTCAGAGACACCATTGATGTATCATATGACAAAATGCACCTCACATAAATAATACAATGGAGCAGCAGCCAAGGAACCAAACAGCAGACAGGGGCCAATAGGGCCACCCACTCAACCATTATAATGTGGATGATGGTTATAATTATAATCACCATTCAATCACACACTAACCTGCTACATAGACTGTGTGACTGCGCTCACTGTGTGACATCACCCTCCAATCACACACTAACCTGCTACATAGACTGTGTGACTGCGCTGTGACATCACCATCCAATCACACACTAACCTGTTACATAGACTGTGTGACTGCGCTCACTGTGTGACATCACCATCCAATCACACACTAACCTGCTACATAGACTGTGTGACTGCGCTCACTGTGTGACATCATCATCCAATCACACACTAACCTGCTACATAGACTGTGTGACTGCGCTCACTGTGTGACATCACCATCCAATCACACACTAACCTACTACATAGACTGTGTGACTGCGCTCACTGTGTGACATCATCATCCAATCACACACTAACCTGCTACATAGATTGTGTGACTGCGCTGTGACATCATCATCCAATCACACACTAACCTGCTACATAGACTGTGTGACATCACCATCCAATCACACACTAACCTGCCACATAGATTGTGTGACTGCGCTCACTGTGTGACATCACCATCCAATCACACACCAACCTGCTACATAGACTGTGTGACTGCGCTCACTGTGTGACATCACCATCCAATCACACACTAACCTGCTACATAGACTGTGTGACTGCGCTCACTGTGTGACATCATCATCCAATCACACACTAACCTGCTACATAGACTGTGTGACTGTGCTCACTGTGTGACATCACCGTCCAATCACACACTAACCTACTACATAGACTGTGTGACATCATCATCCAATCACACACTAACCTGCTACATAGATTGTGTGACTGCGCTGTGACATCATCATCCAATCACACACTAACCTGCTACATAGACTGTGTGACATCACCATCCAATCACACACTAACCTGCCACATAGATTGTGTGACTGCGCTCACTGTGTGACATCACCATCCAATCACACACTAACCTGCTACATAGACTGTGTGACTGCGCTGTGACATCATCCAATCACACACTAACCTGCCACATAGATTGTGTGACTGCGCTCACTGTGTGACATCACCATCCAATCACACACTAACCTGCTACATAGACTGTGTGACTGCGCTCACTGTGTGACATCACCATCCAATCACACACTAACCTGCTACATAGACTGTGTGACTGCGCTCACTGTGTGACATCATCATCCAAATACACACTAACCTGCTACATAGACTGTGTGACTGCACTCACTGTGTGACATCATCATCCAATCACACACTAACCTGCTACATAGACTGTGTGACTGCGCTCACTGTGTGACATCACCATCCAATCACACACTAACCTGCTACATAGACTGTGTGACTGCGCTCACTGTGTGACATCACCATCCAATCACACACTAACCTGCTACATAGACTGTGTGACTGCGCTCACTGTGTGACATCACTATCCAATCACACACTAACCTGCTACATAAACTGTGTGACTGCGCTGTGACATCACCATCCAATCACACACTAACCTGCTACATAGACTGTGTGACTGCGCTGTGACATCACCATCCAATCACACACTAACCTGCTACATAGACCGTGTGACTGCGCTCACTGTGTGACATCACCATCCAATCACACACTAACCTGCTACATAGACTGTGTGACTGCGCTCACTGTGTGACATCACCATCCAATCACACACTAACCTGCTACATAGACTGTGTGACTGCGCTGTGACATCATCATCCAATCACACACTAACCTGCTACATAGACTGTATGACTGCGCTCACTGTGTGACATCATCATCCAATCACACACTAACCTGCTACATAGACTGTGTGACTGCGCTCACTGTGTGACATCACCATCCAATCACACACTAACCTGCTACATAGACTGTGTGACTGCGCCCACTGTGACATCACCATCCAATCACACACTAACCTGCTACATAAACTGTGTGACTGCGCTCACTGTGTGACATCACCGTCCAATCACACACTAACCTACTACATAGACTGTGTGACTGCGCTCACTGTGTGACATCATCATCCAATCACACACTAACCTGCTACATAGATTGTGTGACTGCGCTGTGACATCATCATCCAATCACACACTAACCTGCTACATAGACTGTGTGACATCACCATCCAATCACACACTAACCTGCCACATAGATTGTGTGACTGCGCTCACTGTGTGACATCACCATCCAATCACACACTAACCTGCTACATAGACTGTGTGACTGCGCTCACTGTGTGACATCACCATCCAATCACACACTAACCTGCTACATAGACTGTGTGACTGCGCTCACTGTGTGACATCATCATCCAATCACACACTAACCTGCTACATAGACTGTGTGACTGCGCTGTGACATCACCATCCAATCACACACTAACCTGCTACATAGACTGTGTGACTGCGCTCACTGTGTGACATCACCATCCAATCACACACTAACCTGCTACATAGACTGTGTGACTGCGCTCACTGTGTGACATCATCATCCAATCACACACTAACCTGCTACATAGACTGTGTGACTGCGCTCACTGTGTGACATCATCATCCAATCACACACTAACCTGCTACATAGACTGTGTGACTATGTTCACTCTGTGCTCCTCTAAATTAGTACTTGCTTTAGCACTGGGGTCATGAGTTCATTACCAACCTTTGTTCTAGTCAGTTTATTGGCTTTGGACAAAATTAACCCTTATGTGTGTCTGTGTGCTAATGTAATATAGGCAAGGCCTAACATTGAGGCAAGGATTGATGTGTATGATTAAACATTCTCTGCAAAGTCCTGAGTAATATGTAGGTTCTATGAAATTTGTTGTTAATAAAGAACTTACAGTATGCAGTATAGAATGCAGTATAGTTGGTAACTATGTGTGCATCCTAGCTGGCACCACAAAGTCTGAGATATTACATTCAACGGTTATCATCAGGATGTAATATATTCTCTAAACTTGAATTTAACACAATTTAAATTTAACAAAATTAACATCAATCTGTGATTTGCTGTTAGGTTTTCTATGTCTCTAAGACTCAGGATTAAAATCTAATGACCCCCTCCTGTGCATTCAGGCTAAAGGATGTGTTGGTCACTCACAAATGAAAATGCCTAATTAGCATGGTATTTCCTTTAGAAAAGCTACCAAAGAATATATATATTTCTTCCAACATGGTTTTTTACTTTATTTTCAATACAAAAACACAACACAATATCAAAGATCAGTACTCTTTTTGCACTGCGCCACTAATTAAAATACATTTCTATAATAAGTTATTTCTACGTGATCCAGCCACAAGCACTCTTTTCTTGAATTAACGTTGATTAATTACTTGAGGCCAGCAGTATCACTGTCCCAGGTAGTAGTTACATTAGTGTACACGTAGATATTTTACTTGCATCCACTAGATGGCAGCAAATTGCAGGAAACATCTTCCTTGCCTAACAGGCTTTAAATCAACATATGTAACATGTCTTCCAACATGATATATTGCACTTCCTACACAATTAATTGAGGTTAAAGGAGTTTTCTGTGCAGCACAGGTTATTGTAACTGTAAATTATGTTGATTTGAGCAGAAAATAAAGCAGACAAAGATCTACTTACTACATTATATTGTATGGTCATGTGTGTGTGTATGTGTGCATATGTGTTGCTGGTGCTATCATCATCGTCATCATTTATTTATATAGCGCCACTAATTCCGCAGCGCTGTACAGAGAACTCACTCACATCAGTCCCTGCCCCATTGGGGCTATAGTCTAAATTCCCTAACATACACACAGACAGACAGAGAGAGAGACTAGGGTCAATTTTGATAGCAGCCAATTAACCTACTAGTATGTTTTTTGTATTGTGGGAGGAAACCGGAGCACCCGGAGGAAAACCCACACAAACACAGGGAGAACATACAAACTCCTCACAGATAAGGCCATGGTCGGGAATTGAACTCATAACCCCAGTGCTATGAGGCAGAAGTGCTAACCACTAAGCCGCCGTGCTAAAAACTAATATGAAAATAGAAAGTAATGCATGTTTGCCTGCTCTCCCAGATTGACCAGGAGGCTTCCGAATTTCATGGAGCCCTCCCGGACTACCGAATGAGAAGGCACCCAGCGGAGGTGGCTCTTAATTACCCTTCCTCTGGGAGCTCCTTGATTATTATGATGATGATGATAATAATAATAATAATAATAACATGATTAACATATGCAGATTTAATTGTTGAAAATGACCTTCATTTTAGAAAATATATTTGTATAATGCCCCATTAATAATTCTATGTAAATTCTATGTAAAAAAAACTAAATCTGTGTAAATGGTCTGTTCTGCTGTCATTACAGTTGCCAAATGTCCCTACTTTTCTAGGCATAGTCCCAGCTTTTAAAGATATGTCCTGGTAGGTTTCTGTCCCTATAAAGGTTCCTATATATTGACGAACTGCACAGTATAATATCTCGTATTTTATATACTGAATGTGAAAAGATCTTATTCCCTGTGGTTTATATGTTAATATATATATTAAAGATGATTTAATGTGATGAACGTGCACCATGAATCATGCAAACTCTGAATGCAGCCAAAACCTTTATATGGTCAGAAAACTCCTTGGTGACTTCTAATAACCTTATAATTGACTGTAGTGGATGCATTATACAAATTATATAGCAAACTTACAGTACTAAGACATACCCCACAACATTGGTCTCTCTGGCAGCGGGACGGGGGGTGGGGGGTGGTGGCCACTAAACAATGGGGGCGTGGCCATGATACAGCAGCAGGGAACCTTCCAATTTGCCGACCAATCAGGACAAAGCTTCATGTGTTATTAAGCAAAATTTAAATGAGAAGTAAGTAATAGGCAACGAAAGCCGTTTTTTATTGTCCTTTAATAAAATATTCAGGGAAATAAAGTTCTCTGTGCAGAATAAGCGAACAATTTTAGCCGCAGTGGTGGGCTTGGCTCAGCAGCCTATCAGGAACATTTTAAATGGGGAAAAAAGCTGGTAATCCACGGACCCAGCACAAGGTAGCCCACTATAGGGCTGGCCCGGGGGACAGATGCCCCTCTGCCCAGCCAGCCCCTGAGTTGAGGTAATCTAACATGGGTGATATGCGCATATCTATTTAAAGGACAGTGTCCATTTTGTCTTATGACACTAGTGCAAGCCGGGCTCTCTGCTGCCCTCTACAGGAAGATGTGTGTGTGTGACGCTTCTTTCTTCAACCCTGCTATTAAAAAACATGTTTTTTTCAGTCATTCTTACAAATTTTCACTGTCTGCCCTTTAGTGGTTTACGTTTCATCGATCGTTGTCAGTGCACTTACTACAGAGATTTAATTCCCAAATGTTATCCGAACACACAAGACCTTGTTGCTACCCAGAAGACAAACGCCCAAACACAGCTGTATTCAAGTTACAGAATATTACATAACATGGACCTGTCTCTTCATTCCCTTTGCTGACCCAACCTCATTTTCACTCCTACTTACCACATATTTGTTTTTATCAGAAATGAAACATGTTCAAATAAAATGCCATTTTATGGGTAGCTGGCGATGCAAGAATTATGCTCTGAACATGATGTTGGCTGTTGTAAGCTGTCTATTGAAGTATATCCCAGGGGCGCATGCAGGGGGGGTTTCTGGGTCTCCAGAAACCCCTCCCCTCCGTTAACGAAGTACCCCACGCTTCTTTGACCCCCCCCCTAAAAATCCTGCGCGCGCCCCTGTATCCATACTTGCCAACTCTCCCAGAATGCCCGGGAGACTCCAGAACTTCGGGTAGGTCTCCCGGACTCCAGGGAAAGCAGGCAAGTATCCCGCATACTACAACTCAAACCGACGATCACGTCATTTTGGCCCCGCCCCGCGACAAAATGATGCTTTTGTCGCGGGGCGGGACCAAAAAGACGCGATTGACAACGCCCCCGTCCCTCCTGCCCTCCAGCCACGCCCCCTGCCCAGGACCTCCCGGAATGAACGTTTCAAAGGTTGTCAAGTATGAGTATATCTAAATGTTGATAGCTCTTTGCCAGGACACATATAATTTCTAATCAAACTCTTAGCTTCCTGCAGGTATTTGAAAATGAAAGGGGTTAATATACCTTTATTTTTATGAAACAGGGCCGTTTTAATACAGGGGCAATTGCCCGAGGTCCCTAAGGACTGAGGGGTCATTGCATAGGAGGGCCTCCTATCCTAACTGAGATATAAAGTAAAAAAAACAACAACAAACAAATATGAGCATTAACTTTATAATCTAAATCAGTGACGGGTAACCTGATACACTTCAGAGGCCGCACCGCCCCTTCAAAAGGGGGGCGCACATTACCCTTTATTTCAGTATCAAGTTAAAATGATACATTTAATCAAAGAAGGAGACACCTATCTGTAATAACATATCAGCAGCATTTTATACAGTGTTACCGCTATAACAAGCACATCTGACCGTAGGGAGGAGCTGGGGGCTGGAGGAGAACACTAAGAGGGCCGCATGTGTTCCATCACTGATATAAATACTATTGCCTTAAAATGAATCCAAATCCTAAATCTCTTTGGCTGCAGTTGTTGTGGAACTACAAGTCTCAGCATTCTCTATGATCCACATGCTGGACCTCCACAGGTGGCCTATTTTGCCCGGCATCCCGGCCTGGCTTTGCCCAACTTCCAATGTACCTATCACTATATTTGATGATCTGATATATTTTAGCACAGATGTTTAATTGTGATCTAATTTCCTAATTTGAGATGTCCTATAAAGAAATGATATGGTTTTATTGTTACTTGCGCTAAATTTTGTACCGACACCTAGAAATTTATATATTTATAGTTTTGTTGATATATCCCTATAATTATTTTACTGAATGTAGCACTCTGAGAGGAGCACTGCATTGTATGACTTCTGTGGGCTAAGCAAGAGCTCATGTGAAAGTTGTGGTTCTGTCTATATAAATGTCTGCCCATGTTATTATACCTCGTGTAAGACTTAGTTTCACTGTCATAAAATAACAGCTAATATCACTATGTGCCACTAGGAGAGTTGTTGGCAACCTGTGGCTCTCCAGCTGATGTGGCACTACAAGTCCCAGTATGTTTCACACCAGCTGGAAAACCACAGACTACCTAAACTTGCAGTAGGATTACAATCAATGACTGCAGTAATGCATGATTGCATGGGTTAATGAGTTCATTAATGCATGGCTGCACAGGTTAATGATTGCAATAAATGCATGGGTTAATGAATGCAGTAATGCATGGTTGCACAGGTCAATGAAGGCAGTAATGAATGGTTACAAAGATTAATGATTGCCGTAACTCATGGTCGCACAGGGTAAGGATGTCCGTAATGCCTAGTTGCACATGTTGATTATTGCCGTAATGCATGGCCGCACAGGTTAATAATTGCAGTAATGCATTATTGCACAGGCAAATTATTGCAGTAATGCACGGGTTAATGATGGCAGCAGTTGCACGGGTTAGTGATCACAGTAATAACATGGTTGTACGGGTTAGTGATTTCAGTAATGCAGCAATGTAAGGGTTAATGGTTGCAGTAGTTGCATGGGCTAGTGATAGCAATAATGCATGGTTGCATGGACTACTGTTGCAGCGATGCATGCCTGAACATGTTTACACCTTGCATCAATGCATGGTTGCATGGGCCAATGTTTACAGTAATGAATGGTTGCCCGGTTAACGATAGCCGTAATGCATTGTTGCATGGGTTAATGATTGCAGCAATGAATGGTTGTACAGGTTAATGATAGCAGTAATGCAGGGGTTAATGATTGCAGTAGTTGCATGGATTACTGATTACAGTAATGAATGGTTGAACGGGTTAATGATAGCAGTAATGCATGGTGCACAGGCTAATGATTGCAGTAATGAATGGTTGGATGGGTTAATGATTACAGTAATGCAGGGTTGCACTGGTTAATGATAACAGTAATGCATGGTTACAGGGGTTAAAAATTATAGTAATCCATGGGTGCACGGGTTAATGAATGCAGTAGTTCATGGGTGTACGGGTTAATGATTGCAGTAATGCACGGGTTAAGGATAGCAGTAATGCAGGGATGCATGGGTTAAGGATAACAGTGATGCACGGATGCAGGGGGGGTGCTAATGTGGCAGTAATGCATGGATGAACGGGTTAATGATTGCAGTAATGTAGGGATGCACGGGTTAATGAATGCAGTAGTTCATGGTTGTACGGGTTAATGATAGCAGTAATACAGGGATGCACGGGTTAAATATCGCAGTAATGCAGGGGTGCACGGGTTAATGATTGCAGTAATGCAGGGATGCCGGGGCTAATGATAGCAGTAATGCAGGGATGCACGGGTTAACGATAGCAGTAATGCAGGGATGCACGGGTTAATGATAGCAGTAATGCAGGGGTGCACGGGTTAATGATAGCAGTAATGCAGGGGTACACGGGTTAATGATAGCAGTAATGCAGGGATGCACGGGTTATTGATAGCAGTAATGCAGGGATGCACGGGTTAATTATAGCAGTAATACAGGAATGCACGGGTTAATGATAGCAGTAATGCAGGGGTGCACGGGTTAATGAATGCAGTAGTTCATGGTTGTACGGGTTAACATGATTTGAGGGAGGAGGTAGGGTATTCTGCTATTCTACCACCAGGGGGCAGTGATGGCATTGTCAGGACACCTGGCTCCCCCCTTCCAGACGGATCCCAGGCAGCCTCCTCCGGAAGCCTTTGTACCGATACCAAGAGCTGGAGGGGAACGGGGACAAGTAGGCTGCAGCCTGGTACTGCCCCTCACCTGCCAGCCTGGCACTGCTAGCTGCCTGTCAGGTCTCTTCTGCACCCTGGTCTTGGTGGACCATACATGGCCTGGGGCTGTCTGCACTCCTAGACACCCAGAAGAGAGAGAGAGAGAGAGAGAGAGAGAGAGGATCCCAGTGGTGGGGAGAGGTAAGTCTTGATTTGGGGGGGGGGGGGGTGTTAGGTAATGCAATGTATGTAATTCTTCTCCTTGTTAACCCTATCATCCCAGGTTGTGTGTATACAGCTCTTTTAATCTATATCACTGTGGAGCCAGGCTGTCTGCCAAGGGGCCAGGATACCAACCCACAGTGTGTCGGTGCCAGCTTGTTCTACACAGAGGTGTCATTTATAAAGATAGATTAGCATTGTCTGGTCAATGATGTCATACATGGTGTTGATATAGACATTATACCAGAGTAACTAAGGTTGGCAATCTGTGACCCTAAATCTATTGTGGAGCTACAAGACCCAGCAGAGGCTTTCAGGGTATGCTGGGACTTATAGTTCCACAACAGCTGAAGGTTCCTTACGTCCGCTGATGTCAGCCTGCCTGCTGATATTTGTCTAAAATACATAGATAACGTTTGGAGGGCAAGAACCTTAAGGTAAACATGATGCTAGCAACATAAACTACATACAGCAGCAGTGAAAAAAAAATAGGATGTGAGTCTGCCTGACGTAGATAGATTGGTGACTTGTACTGGTGGGTGACCCCAGGGAACAAGGAGCTTGGGAAATGTTGCGGCAGGTGTGAGCTGAGCACAGGTGGGTGTCTGTTTACCTGTCACATGGCTTATATATACAGTCAGCTCATTGTAGTCTTCTGCTTTGTACTCTATTACATACAGGGGTGATTTATCTATAAGAATGAGCAGTTTGCAGCGTGAGGTGTGGCATGGGAGCCAGGCTCATAGCTGTGGCTACCCAATTTACTGTCGCCCAGAAGACTCGGCTTGCATTGGGGGGAAAAGATAATGCTAATATTTGTATGTGTATGTATATATATATATATATATATATATATATATATATATATACACACACCTCTCTTTCTGACACTTGAGTTGTAGCATTGCTGTTTATTTCTCTTCAGGGATTTATGGCAATGGGTGGCAACAAGGATGTGTTCTGCATGCCAGGTACTGTTTACCGCTAACCACGTTTGGTAACATTTGATTGGCAGCATTCAATGGCAGTATTTTTCTTTTTAAATAAACATTCCGGTGTAAAGGTTGTGGCCGGTCATCGCAGTGACATAATCTTGGTGATAACTTTTTTTTCTCAGGGTGTGGTTAGAGTTTATATATATTTCCATTAAACCTATCTGCATGCCAAGGAGATATATATTCTGCAGCCTTTCGGAGGTTACAGTGGCAGTGCCAACACCACCCTCTGCCCACACTCAGCCAGCATGAAGGGAAGTAAAAGCCCATTTGTAAAAAATACTTTTAAATATTAAAATAAAAATATCAATGTAAGTGTTGTTGTTTCCCCCCCCCCACTGATGACCCTGTTCAATTTTCCAAATATCTAGCTGTGGTATTCAGGTTCAGAACCAGTCGTTCCCAAGTCGTACCCAACTGGAAAAAGAGGTTATTGTCTGACCTACCCGAAAAACACAACTAGATCCACCCAGATCATGTCCTTCTAGGGTCAGACTTTTTTGGTCAGCCTATGCCCCTTTTGGTTACCAGCAACAGGAACACTTCCAGGAAAGCTGGGACTGTTCACAGGTATGCCAGCTTAGCCACATCATACAGGCTGGCATGATGTAGTTCCTTAAGCCGGGGCGACTAAAGCCGGTGCATTACAAGCTGCCATTGGTGTCACCTGATGTTTCCAAAATGGACAGAACAGGGACAGTGGGGTATGTGCCATTATCCAGCCCCTACCCCCCGGCACCCTTTCTTGATTCCAGCCATACATCATTGCCGAATCCAACAGGTCAGAACGTTCCCAGCTCTGGCCGTCAGTATGGGATTCATCTGCAATCTGTCAGGACTGCCAGAAACCGGACTGTAAGAACACTGCCCTACATTATAATATTTCCTTTATAACAATTAGTGATCTGTAATAAAGTTAAAATTTGCTTTTCTTATCCCTGTATTCCCACAATTTGTTTGCTACCTATGACAATAACACAGGAATACTTAAAGTCTTAAAGTCACATTAGACCCATTTTTTAAAGCTTCCCCATACAATTTATTTAGCAGAATTATACAAAATATATGTTTCCATAGACAATTGTACATATGGGCCTTTAGTACATTTGGAGACAGCACCTACTAAAAAAACAGCAGTTAAACAGCTCATTATGAGCATCACCATTGTTGTTGTCAAATAGGATGAGATCTTTTACTAGACATGAGTGATAGATAGATATATATATATATATATATATATATATATATAATAATGATAAAAATAAATTTAATAAAAATGTATCTTTATATATCTCAGGTCTTCAATCAAAATGGAGGTTTAATCCACAAGTGTCAAGCAATCTCTACCCCTTCCAGCTTTTTCTCTCTCCCAATCCTCCTCATCGTTCTCTCTCTCCCCGTCCTTCTCCTCCTCCTCGTTCTCTCTCTCCCCCCTCCTTCTCCTCCTCGTTCTCTCTCTCCCCCCTCCTCCTCCTCCTCGTTCTCTCTCTCCCCCCCCTCCTCCTCCTCCTCGTTCTCTCTCTCCCCCCCTCCTCCTCCTCCTCGTTGTCTCTCTCCTCCCTCCTCCTCCTCTCGTTGTCTCTCCTCCTCCCTCCTCCTCCTCGTTGTCTCTCTCCTCCCTCCTCCTCCTCGTTGTCCCTCTCCTCCCTCCTCCTCCTCGTTGTCCCTGCTCCTCCTCCTCGTTCTCCCTGCTCCTCCTCGTTCTCCCTCCTCCTTCTCGTTCTTCCTCCTCCTCCTCGCTCTCCTCTCCTCCTCCTCGTTCTCCCTCTTCTGCTCCTCCTCCTCGTGCTCCCTCTCCTCCTCGTTCTCCCTCTCCTCCTCCTCCTCGTGCTCCCTCTCTCTCCACCTCCTCCTCCTCCTCCTCGTGCTCCTCCTCCTCCTCCTCGTGCTCCCTCTCCTCCTCCTCCTCCTCCTCCTCCTTCCTTCTCCCTCTCCTCCTCCTCCTCTCCTCCTCCTCCTTCTCCTCATGCTCCCTCTCCTCCTCCTCCTCCTCCTTCTCCCTCTCCTCCTCCTCCTCCTCCTCTCTCCCTCTCCTCTCCTCCTCCTTCTCCTCTCCTCTCCTTCTCCCTCTCCTCCTCCTCCTCCTTCTCCCTCTCCTCCTCCTTCTCCCTCTCCTCTCCTCCTCCTCCTTCTCCCTCTCTCCTCCTCCTCCTTCTCCTCCTCCTCCTCTCCTCTTCTCCCTCTCCTCCTCCTCCTTCTCCTTCTCCTCCTCCTCCTCCTCCTCCTCTTCTCCCTCTCCTCCTCCTCCTCCTTCTCGTGCTCCCTCTCCTCCTCCTCCTCTTCTTGTGCTCCCTCTCCTCCTCCTCCTTCTCCCTCTCCTCCTCCTTCTCCCTCTCCTCCTCCTTCTCCCTCTCCTCCTCCTTCTCCCTCTCCTCCTCCTTCTCCCTCTCCTCCTCCTTCTCCCTCTCCTCCTCCTCCCTCTCCTCCTCCTTCTCCCTCTCCTCCTCCTTCTCCCTCTCCTCCTCCTCCTCCCTCTCCTCCTCCTCCTCACCCTCCTCCTCCTCCTTCTCCCTCTCCTCCTCCTCCTCCTCCTTTTCCCTCGTCTCCTCCTTCTCCCTCTCCTCCTCCTCCTCCTTCTCCCTCTCCTCCTCCTCCTCTCCTTCTCCTCTCCTCCTCCTCCTCCTCCTTCTCCCTCTCCTCCTCCTCCTCCTCCTTCTCCCTCTCCTCCTCCTCCTCTCCTCCTCCTCCTCCTTCTCCCCTCTCCTCCTCCTCCTCCTTCCTCTCGTGCTCCCTCTCCTCCTCCTCCTCTTCTTGTGCTCCCTCTCCTCCTCCTCCTTTCTCCCTCTCCTCCTCCTCCTTCTCCTCCTCCTCCTCCTCCTTCTCCCTCTCCTCCTCCTCCTCCTTCTCGTGCTCCCTCTCCTCCTCCTCCTCCTTCTCGTGCTCCCTCTCCTCCTCCTCCTTCTCCCTCTCCTCCTCCTTCTCCCTTTCCTCTTCCTTCTCCCTCTCCTCCTCATTCTCCCTCTCCTCCTCCTCTCCCTCTCCTTCTCCTTCTCCCTCTCCTCCTCCTTCTCCCTCTCCTCCTTCTTCTCCCTCTCCTCCTTCTTCTCCCTCTCCTCCTTCTTCTCCCTCTCCTCCTCCTTCTCCCTCTCCTCCTTCTTCTCCCTCTCCTCCTTCTTCTCCCTCTCCTCCTTCTTCTCCCTCTCCTCCTTCTTCTCCCTCTCCTCCTTCTTCTCCCTCTCCTCCTTCTTCTCCCTCTCCTCCTTCTTCTCCCTCTCCTCCTCCTCCCTCTCCTCCTCCTCCTCCCTCTCCTCCTCCTCCTCCCTCTCCTCCTCCTTCTCCCTCTCCTCCTCCTCCTCCTCCTTCTCCTCTCCTCCTCCTCCTCCTCCTCCTTCTCCCTCTCCTCCTCCTCCTCTTTCTCCCTCTCCTCCTCCTCCTCCTCCTCCTCTCTCCTCCTCCTCCTCCTTCTCCCTCTCCTCCTCCTCCTCCTTCTCCCTCTCCTCCTCCTCCTCCTTCTCCTCTCCTCCTCCTCCTCCTTCTCCCTCTCCTCCTCCTCCTCCTTCCCTCTCCTCTCCTCCTCCTCTCCTCTCTCCTCCTCCTTCTCCTCTCCTCCTCCTCCTCCTCCTCCTTCTCCCTCTCCTCCTCCTCCTCCTTCTCCCTCTCCTCCTCCTCCCTCCTTCTCCCTCTCCTCCTCTCTCCTCTCTCATGCTCCCTCTCCTCCTCCTCCTCTTCTCGTGCTCCCTCTCCTCCTCCTCCTCTTCCTCTTCTCGTGCTCCCTCGCCTCCTCCTCCTCGTGCTCCCTCTCCTCCTCCTCCTCCTCCTCGTGCTCCTCTCCTCCTCCTCCTCCTCTCCTCTTCTCGTGCTCTCTCTCGTCCTCTCTCTGCTCATCTCCTCCTCCTCCTTCTCCCTCTCCTCCTCCTTCTCCCTCTCCTCCTCCTTCTCCCTCTCCTCCTCCTTCTCCCTCTCCTCCTTCTCCTCTCTCCTCCTCCTCCTCCTTCTCCCTCTCCTCCTCCTTCTCCCTCTCCTCCTCCTTCTCCCTCTCCTCCTCCTTCTCCCTCTCCTCCTCCTTCTCCCTCTCCTCCTCCTTCTCCCTCTCCTCCTCCTTCTCCCTCTCCTCCTCCTTCTCCTCTCCTCCTCCTTCTCTCCCTCTCCTCTCCTTCTCCTCCTCCTCCTCCTTCTCCTCTCTCTCTCCTCCTCCTCCTCCTTCTCTCCTCTCCTCCTCCTCCTTCTCCCTCTCCTCCTCCTTCTCCTTCTCCCTCTCCTCCTCCTTCTCCTTCTCTTCTCCTCTCCTCCTCCTTCTCCTTCTCCCTCTCCTCCTCCTCCTCTCTCTTCACGTGCTCCCTCTCCTCCTCCTCCTCTTCCTCTTCACGTGCTCCCTCTCCTCCTCCTCCTCTTCCTCTTCACGTGCTCCCTCTCCTCCTCCTCCTCTCCTCTTCACGTGCTACCTCTCCTCCTACTCCTCTTCCTCTTCACGTGCTCCCTCTCCTCCTCCTCCTCCTCCTCGTGCTCCCTCTCCTCCTCCTCCTCCTCGTGCTCCCTCTCCTCCTCCTCCTCCTCGTGCTCCCTCTCCTCCTTCTCCTCCTCTCGTGCTCCCTCTCCTCCTTCTCCTCCTCATGCTCCCTCTCATCCTCCTCTTGCTTCTTCTCGTGCTCCCTCTCCTCCTCCTCCTGCTCCTCCTCTTCTCCCTCTCCTCCTCCTTCTCCCTCTCCTCCTCCTTCTCCCTCTCCTCCTCCTTCTCCTCTCCTCCTCTTTCTCCTCTCTCCTCCTCCTTCTCGTGCTCCCTCTCCTCCTCCTCCTCCTGCTCTTCGTGCTCCCTCTCCTCCTCCTCCTCCTCCTCCTCCTGCCTTCTCATGCTCCCTCTCTTCCTCTCCTCCTCCTCTCGTTCTCCTCCTCCTCCTCCTCTCCTCGTTCTCACCTCCTCCTCCTCCTCGTTCTCCCTCCTCCTCCTCCTCCTCGTGCTCCCTCTCCTCTCCTCCTCCTCGTGCTCCCTCTCCTCCTCCTCCTCCTCTCCTAGTGCTCCCTCTCCTCCTCCACCTCCTCCTTCTCATGCTCCCTCTCCTCCTCCTCCTCCTCCTCCTCCTCCTCCTCCTCCTCCTCGTGCTCCCTCTCCTCCTCCTCTCGTGCTCCATCTCCTCCTCCTCCGTGCTCCCTCTCCTCCTCCTCCTCCTCCTCCTAGTGCTCCCTCTCCTCCTCCACCTCCTCCTTCTGTGCTCCCTCTCCTCCTCCTCCTCTTCCTCCTTCTCGTGCTCCCTTTCCTCCTCCTCCTCCTCCTCCTCCTCGTGCTCCCTCTCCTCCTCCTCGTGCTCCCTCTCCTCCTCCTCCTCCTCGTGCTCCCTCTCCTCCTCCTCCTCCTCCTAGTGCTCCCTCTCCTCCTCCACCTCCTCCTTCTCGTGCTCCCTCTCCTCCTCCTCCTCTTCCTCCTTCTCGTGCTCCCCTTCCTCCTCCTCCTCTTCCTCCTTCTCGTGCTCCTTTCCTCCTCCTCCTCCTCCTCGTGCTCCCTCTTCCTCTCCTCCTTCGTGCTCCCTCTCCTCCTCCTCCTCCCTCCTAGTGCTCCTTTCCCTCCTCACCTCCTCTCCTTCTCGTGCTCCTCTCTCCTCTCCTCCTCCTCCTCTCTCCTCCTCCTCCTTCTCTGCTCCCTCTCCTCCTCCTCCTCCTCCTCCTCCTCCTCGTGCTCTCTCTCCTCCTCCTCTTCCTCCTCGTGCTCCCTCTCCTCCTCTTCCTCCTCGTGCTCCCTCTCCTCCTCTTCCTCTCTCGTGCTCCCTCTCCTCCTCTTCCTCCTCGTGCTCCCTCTCCTCCTCTTCCTCCTCGTGCTCCCTCTCCTTCTCCTCCTCCTCGTGCTCCCTCTCCTCCTCCTCCTCCTCCTCCTCGTGCTCCCTCTCCTCCTCCTCCTCGTGCTCCCTCTCCTCCTCCTCCTCGTGCTCCCTCCTCCTCCTCTTCTCCTCGTGCTCCCTCTCCTTCTCCTCCTCCTCGTGCTCCCTCTCCTCCTCCTCCTCCTCCTCGTGCTCCCTCTCCTCCTCCTCCCTCGTGCTCCCTCTCCTCCTCCTCCTCGTGCTCCCTCCTCCTCCTCTTCCTCCTCGTGCTCCCTCTCCTCCTCTTCCTCCTCGTGCTCCCTCTCCTCCTCTTCTCCTCGTGCTCCCTCTCCTCTCCTCCTCGTGCTCCCTCTCCTCCTCCTCCTCCTCCTCCTCCTCCTCCTCCTCGTGCTCCCTCTCCTCCTCGTGCTCCCTCTCCTTCTCCTCCTCCTCGTGCTCCCTCTCCTCGTCCTCCTCGTGCCCCCTCTCCTCCTCCTCCTCGTGCTCCCTCTCCTCCTCCTCCTAGTGCTCCCTCTCCTCCTCCACCTCCTCCTTCTCGTGCTCCCTCTCCTCCTCTCCTCTTCCTCCTTCTCGTGCTCCCTTCCTCCTCCTCCTCCTCCTCCTCTCGTGCTCCTCTCCTCCTCCTCGTGCTCCCTCTCCTCCTTCTCGTGCTCCCTCTCCTCCTCCTCCTCGTGCTCCCTCTCCTCCTCCTCCTCCTAGTGCTCCCTCTCCTCCTCCACCTCCTCCTTCTCGTGCTCCCTCTCCTCCTCCTCCTCCTCCTCCTCCTCCTCCTTCTCGTGCTCCCTCTCCTCCTCTCCTCTCCTCCTCCTTCTCGTGCTCCCTCTCCTCCTCCTCCTCCACCTCCTCCTCCTTCTTCTTCTCCTCCTCCTCCTGCTCCGTCTCCTCCTCCTCCTCCTCCTGCTCCCTCTCCTTCTCCTCCTCTCTCGTGCTCCTCTCCTTCTCCTCTTACTCGTGCTCCCTCTCCTCCTCCTCCTCCTTCTCCTCCTCCTCGCGCTCCCTCTCCTCCTCCTCCTCCTCCTTCTCGCTCCTCCTCCTCCACCTCCTCCTCCTTCTTCTTCTCCTCCTCCTCCTGCTCCGTCCTCCTCCTCCTCCTCCTCCTGCTCCCTCTCCTTCTCCTCCTCCTCGTGCTCCCTCTCCTTCTCCTCTTCCTCGTGCTCCCTCCTCCTCCTCCTCCTCTCCTCCTTCTCGTGCTCCCTTCCTCCTCCTCCTCCTCCTCGTGCTCCCTCTCCTCTTCCTCGTGCTCCCTCTCCTCCTCCTCCTCGTGCTCCCTCTCCTCCTCCTCCTCCTCCTCCTAGTGCTCCTCTCCTCCTCCTCCTCTCCTTCTTCTCGTGCTCCCTCTCCTCCTCCTCCACCTCCTCCTCCTTCTTCTTCTCCTCCTCCTCCTGCTCCCTCTCCTCCTCCTCCTCCTGCTCCCTCTCCTTCTCCTCCTCCTCGTGCTCCCTCTCCTCCTCTCCTCCTCCTCCTCCTCCTCTTCCTCCTCGTGCTCCTTGTGCTCCCTCTCCTTTCCTCTTCCTCCTCGTACTCCCTCTCCTCCTCCTCCTCGTGCTCTCCTCTCCTCCTCCTCCTCCTCCTCCTCCTCCCTCCTCCTCCTCGTGCTCCCTCTCCTCCTCCTCCTTCCTCATGCTCCTTCTCCTCCTTCCTCGTGCTCCCTCTCCTCTCTCCTCCTCGTGCTCCTCTCCTCTATCCTCCTCCTGCTCCCTCTCCTCCTCCTCCTCCTCCTCCTCGTGCTCCTCTCTCCTCCTCCTCCTACTCCTAGTGCTCCCTCTCCTCCTCCACCTCCTCCTCCTAGTGCTCCCTCTCCTCCTCCACCTCCTCCTTCTCGTGCTCCCTCTCCTCCTCCTCCTCCTCCTCCTCTTTCTCGTGCTCCCTCTCTCCTCCTCCACCTCCTCCTCCTCGTGCTCTCTCTCCTCCTCCTCCTCCTCCTCCTCGTGCTCCTCTCCTCTCTCCTCTTCCTCCTCGTGCTCCCTCTCTCTCCTCCTCCTCGTGCTCCCTCTCCTCCTCGTGCTCCCTCTCCTCCTCCTCCTCCTCCTCCTCGTGCTCCCTCTCCTCCTCCTCGTGCTCCCTCTCCTCCTCTCTCCTTCTTGTGCTCCCTCTCCTCCTCCTCCTTTCTTGTGCTCCCTCTCCTCCTCCTCCTTCCTCGTGCTCCTCTCCTCCTCCTCGTGCTCCCTCTTCTCCTCCTCCTCATCCTTCTTCTCTTCTTCTTCTCCTTCTCCTTCTCCTTCTCCTTCTCCTTCTCCTCTCCTTCTCCTCCTCCTCCTCTCCTCCTCCTCCTCCTCCTCCTCCTCCCTCCTCCTTCGCGTGCTCTCTCTCTCCTCCTCCTCTCTCCTCCTCCTCCTCCTCCTTCGCGAGTGCTCTCTCTTCCTCCCTCCTCCTTCGCGTGCTCTCTCTTCTCCTCCTCTCTCCTCCTCCTCCTCCTCTCGTGCTCTCTCTCTCCTCTCCTCCTCCTCCTCCTTCTCCTCCTTCTCGTGCTCTCTCTCCTCCTCCTCCTCCTCCTCCTCCTTCTCCTCCTTCTCGTGCTCTCTCTCCTCCTCCTCCTCCTCCTCTCCTCTCCTTCTCCTCCTTCTCGTGCTCTCTCTCTCCTCCTCCTCCTCCTCCTCCTCCTTCTCTCCTCCTCTCGTGCTCTCTCTCCTCCTCCTCCTCTCCTCCTCCTCCTCCTCCTCTCGTGCTCTCTCTCCTCCTCCTCCTCCTCCTCCTCCTCCTTCTTGTGCTCTCTCTTCTCCTCCTCCTCCTTCTCGTGCTCTCTCTTCTCCTCCTCCTCTCCTCCTCCTCCTCCTCCTCCTCCTCCTCTTCTGTGCTCTCTCATCTCCTCCTCCTCCTTCTCGTGCTCTCTCTCTCTCCTCCTCCTTCTCGTGCTCTCTCTTCTCCTCCTCCTCCTTCTCGTGCTCTCTCTTCTCCTCCTCCTTCTCCTCCTCCTCCACCTCCTTCTCGTGCTCTCTCTCCTCTTCCTCCTCCTTCTCGTGCTCTCTTCTCCTCCTCCTCCTCGTGCTCCCTCTCCTTTCCTTCTCCTCCTCCTCGTGCTCCCTCTCCTCCTCCTCCTCCTCCTCGTGCTCCCTCTCCTCCTCGTGCTCCCTCTCCTCCTCCTCCTCGTGCTCCCTCCTCCTCCTCTTCCTCCTCGTGCTCCCTCCTCTCCTCTTCCTCCTCGTGCTCCCTCTCCTCTCCTCCTCCTCGTGCTCCCTCTCCTCCTCTCCTCCCTGCTCCGTCTCCTTCTCCTCCTCCTCGTGCTCCCTCTCCTCCTCCTCCTCCTCCTCCTCCTCCTCCTCGTGCTCCTCCTCCTCCTCCTCCTCGTGCTCCCTCCTCCTCCTCCTCCTCGTGCTCCCTCCTCCTCCTCCTCCTCCTCGTTCTCCTCCTCCTCTCCTCCTCGTTCTCCTCCTCCTCCTCCTCGTGCTCCTCTCCTCCTCCTCCTCGTGCTCCTCTCCTCCTCCTCCTCCTCCTCCTCCTCCTCCTCCTCCTCCTAGTGCTCCCTCTCCTCCTCCACCTCCTCCTTCTCATGCTCCCTCTCCTCCTCCTCCTCCTCCTCCTCCTTCTCCTCCTCCTCCTCCTCCTCCTCCTCCTCGTGCTCCTCTCCTCCTCTCCTCGTGCTCCGTCTCCTCCTCCTCCTCGGCTCCTCTCTCCTCCTCCTCCTCCTCCTCGCTCCTCCCTCTCCACCTCCTCCTCCTCGTGCTCCTCTCCTCCTCCTCCTCTTCCTCCTTCTCGTGCTCCCTTCCTCCTCCTCCTCCTCCTCCTCGTGCTCCCTCTCCTCCTCCTCGTGCTCCTCTCCTCCTCCTCCTCCTCCTAGTGCTCCCTCTCCTCCTCCACCTCCTCCTTCTCGTGCTCCCTCTCCTCCTCCTCCTCCTCCTCCTCCTCCTCCTCCTTCTCGTGCTCCCTCTCCTCCTCCTCCTCCACCTCCTCCTCCTTCTTCTTCTCCTCCTCCTCCTGCTCCGTCTCCTCCTCCTCCTCCTCCTGCTCCCTCTCCTTCTCCTCCTCCTCCTGCTTCCTCTCCTTCTCCTCTTCCTCGTGCTCCCTCTCCTCCTCCTCCTCTTCCTCCTTCTCGTGCTCCCTTTCCTCCTCCTTCTCGTGCTCCCTTTCCTCCTCCTTCTCGTGCTCCCTTTCCTCCTCCTCCTCGTGCTCCCTCTCCTCTTCCTCATGCTCCCTCTCCTCTTCCTCGTGCTCCCTCTCCTCCTCCTCCTCGTGCTCCCTCTCCTCCTCCTCCTCGTGCTCCCTCTCCTCCTCCTCCCCGTGCTCCCTCTCCTCCTCCTCCTCCTTCTTCTCGTGCTCCCTCTCCTCCTCCTCCTCCACCTCCTCCTCCTTCTTCTTCTCCTCCTCCTCCTGCTCCCTCTCCTCCTCCTGCTCCTCTCCTTCTCCTCCTCCTCGTGCTCCCTCTCCTTCTCCTCTTCCTCGTGCTCCCTCCTCCTCCTCCTCCTCCTCCTCCTCCTCCTCTTCCTCCTCGTGCTCCTTGTGCTCCCTCTCCTTTTCCTCTTCCTCCTCGTACTCCCTCTCCTCCTTCTCCTCGTGCTCCCTCTCCTCCTCCTCCTCCTCCTCCTCGTGCTCCCTCTCCTCCTCCTCCTTCCTCATGCTCCTTCTCCTCTTCCTCGTGCTCCCTCTCCTCCTCCTCCTCGGCTCCTCTCCTCCTCCTCCTCGTGCTCCCTCTCTCTCCTCCTCCTCCTACTCCTAGTGCTCCCTCTCCTCCTCCACCTCCTCCTCCTAGTGCTCCCTTTCCTCCTCCACCTCCTCCTTCTCGTGCTCCCTCTCCTCCTCCTCCTCCTCCTCTTTCTCGTGCTCCCTCTCCTCCTCCACCTCCTCCTCCTCGTGCTCCCTCTCCTCCTCCTCCTCCTCCTCTTTCTCGTGCTCCCTCTCCTCCTCCACCTCCTCCTCCTCTCGTGCTCTCTCTCCTCCTCCTCTCTCCTCCTCCTCGTGCTCTCTCTCTCCTCCTCCTCCTCCTACTCCTCGTGCTCTCTCTCCTCCTCCTCCTCACTCCTCGTGCTCCCTCTCCTCCTCTCCTCCTCGTGCTCCCTCTCCTTCTCCTCCTGCTCGTGCTCCCTCTCCTCCCTCTCCTCCTCATGCTCCCTCTCCTCCTCGTGCTCCCTCTCCTCCTCCTCCTCCTCCTCCTCGTGCTCCCTCTCCTCCTCCTCCTCGTGCTCCCTCTCCTCCTTCTCCTTCCTCTGTGCTCC